>NW_009649187.1:2132402-2166517 GCF_000708025.1 Charadrius vociferus
GCAGGAGCGGCCGCGGCGCAACCCGCGCCCCCCGCACCTCGCTCGCCCCTCACACCCTTTACTGCAATTCAGCTTCTGCCCGCGGAAGGGTGAAACAGTGAAACTTAAACCCGTTTTTTCTGTCCCTCAAGAGGAAATACTGAACGCCGAAGTTAGGCCCGAATCCTGTAAACAGTTATAGACGTTACACACGTGGTTCCCTCTCGCCGGGACCCGCTAGCCGGGGAAGGATGAAGCAGGAGCGAACGCTGTTTCCCAGGTTCACTCCATCTGCTTTTTGCTCCCCTGTTCGCAGAAATGCCCCATGTTACCCGGAAATCATCCAGAAAACTAAAGCTGCCTTCATGGTATTTTTCAATTGCACTACTTCAAGAAAATTTACACTCCTTCTAACAATAATAAAAAAAATATACAAGGAGGCGTTTCCTGTATTAGCTGCAATAGCATCCCATTACCTGGGACTGTGCTAGGTCTTTGCTTTTCCATTCTGCATTTGAAATAAATGCTTATTTTGCATTGGCCCTCCATTGCGGTCTCCCTTTCACTCTTGGGCATGTGCTACAACAACAGAAGGCTTTAATAACTTGGCCTACTCCTGCCATCCACTCCTACTTCTGGAATATTTACCCTCCAGTAGATCTCCGTTTACATCAAGTCAATTGCCAGGCTGAGTCAGGTGCATTAACACTGTTATAATTAAAGTCACAGTGCAGTGGTGAATGCAGGATAAACCCGACATAGGGTAATTCAACAGAACGTGCATCATTTTTCTCGATAAAATGTTCATCTTGTATGAGATTCTTTTCCCACAACATGAAAAAAAGTTTATAAAGCTAAAAATCTTCCAAAGCACCATGTGTTATGATTTAACAAAAAGTTGTGTTTTGATGGTTTTGGCTTTCTATTGCTAAGCATTGTTTGCATCATTATACCATGAAGTATATGCTACTGAATCAAAGGTTAGAGAACGCTAAACTCTAACAGAGAAAGTCGACAACATAGACTATATATATCTCATGGGAATATTTTAATTAGTAGTCACATTCTGTCAGTTTAGCAGAAGTTGACATTTTTCAGAATGAGCATGAGTGGCCCTACTTGAATGTGGACTAAGCACGACACAGCATGATACACCGTTATTAAACTTAGATACATGCATTTAAAACAGGCAACTGCTGATGCTCTCCTGGCTGTTTCAAAACGACTGTGTCTGGTAAGATTTGTTTTACAAAGTAAACTGGATTCTAAGTGAGATTTCAAAGCATAGTTTATCAAGTGTCCCTATTGGGAAACCCCCCCACACGTTTTCTGAAGAAAATTATCAGCTAGGCTCATATTTACACAATAATGGATACACAATGTTCTATTCAAGCACATTAAAAACAGAGTTACATCATTTATTATACTGCAAAGCCCATACGGTAATAATTGCACAGCAGTTGTGAGATGTGAACACACACAACTGGTATAGATTCCCACAAGCCATACTGAAGACCCTTTTTTAAGGTCCACCAGGCAGGTGGCAGTGCACACGACAAATTCTTGCCTCATCTCTCCCCAATGCAGGGGGTCCCTCGCGCTGGTACCAAGCCGTATTTATGAGATGCTGAATGCTCTGAACTCTCACTGAATGCGATCAAAGTTGAGGCACCTTTCAAGACCACAACATAAAGAACAAATGAGAAGCAGTGCAGAAGAAGCTCCCGTTTCATTACCAGAGGAAAGCAGTATAACAAAAATCCTTAGATACTTACTCCTACTTTATATCATAAGGAAGCAAATTATGTTAATAAAAGCTTATGAATTAATTATAATTTCAAAGGTAGTTAACTCCTAGCATTGCATACAACAGGTTTATTTAAAAATATAGGCCCATATAAGTGATGTGAGCATTTTGATCTACTTACAGCAGTTAAAAGGTAAGAGAGGAGTAGCATTTGAATCAAACAAGGTGGTTATTTTCATATTATGAGAGAAAGTGAATTAGCAAAATAAACTGAGCTAGTCAGCATAAATATGTATCATGTATTAGTGACAGCAAACCTGGTATTACAGAGAGGGTGATTATAGCCCTCAACTCAGTGACGAAAAGACAGCTGCTCTCATTTTTCTCTGTTTCTTAAACTTTTGACTTTCCTAATGACTGGCTTGTACTCCGCAGTTCTCTGAGTGTCCTCTAATATAGTACTTACTTTTTTAAAAAACTAAGTCCTTTTTTACATATAACACATAGAAAATAAGGACTGCTTTCTAAGCATTACCCGAGTAGACTACTTTGTTGAAATCCCTGAGGAACTACTGGATCATCCTAATGCGAAACAGAGTAATTATCTACATTCAATACAAATAAAATGTATCTCTTTAAAGGAACAGCCAGGACACATAAGAACTGGTGAACTGCAAGCATTTCACTAATTTTACTCATGAATGCAGCTCCAACATTTTTGAAAAATACCAATGTTTGATTTCAGTTCTCAAGTAAATTCCAGAGAGAAAATAAACATTGGTCAATACAGCCAAGTTCTCAGTTACATTTAAAATGAATGAATAATTTTAATTTTGCAAGTAGATCCACATGAGTACACCCTTACATCCTTATAGAGCTACACTGGAGTCTCTTTCTAGGCAAGTCTCCAATTGCCCTCCAGTTATCCTAAGTTACCTGTATTTTGTAGATGGAAGAATTACTGGGACGCATCTGGACTGGGAGAATAATGAAAAAAACCCACACTACTTTTCTTAATAGACATTGTGGAACAATCTGTATGGTATTTAGAGGGAAGCCAGAGCATTCGCCTTCACTGAATACCGAGTCTCTAGACATCTGATGGAAATGCCATTTTAAGACTTTTAAAATCTTGAAAACTTCACAGAATTGCTTAGGTTGGAAGACACCTCCTGAGATCATCTAGTCCAACCCCTCTGCTCAAGCAGAGTGAGCTAGAGCAGGTTGTCGAAGACTGTGTCCAGCTGGGTTTTGAATATCTCCACAGATGAGGACTGCACCATCTCTCCGGGCAATCTGTTCCAGTTTTGACCACCCTCATAGTAAAAAAATGTTTTCTTGTGGTCAGATGGGATTTCATGTGTTTCAGTTTGTGCCCGATACCTCTTGTCCTGTCAGTGGGCACTACTGAGAACAGTTTGACTTCCTCATCTTCATTCCCTCCCATCAAGTATTTATACATGCTGATAAGATCCCCCTCAGCCTTCTCTTCTCTGAGCTGAGCAGTCCTCACACTCTCAGCCTCTCCTCATAGAAACGATGCTCCAGTCCCTTAATCATCTTTGTGGCCCCGTGCTGGACTTACTTCATATCTTTCCTGTACTGAGAAACCCAGAACTGAACACAGCACTCCAGATGCGCCTCATTGGTACCGAACTGAGAAGATCACCTCCCTCAAACTGCTGGCAACTTACTTGAAATTACTGCATATTTACTCAGGTATGAAAAATAGACCAAATATAACCACTTTTGGATCTTTTATTTCCAGTGTTAAATTCCCTAACCACTAGAACAGTATCTAGAATAGAACCAAACACCAACTGGGCTGGATGGGACCTTTGGACACCGTCTGGTCCAATGCCCCTGCTAAAAGCAGGCCTAACATTAAAGTTAAATCAGACTGCTCAGGGCTTTATCCAAATAAAGTTTGAATATATCCAAGGATGGCAATTCTACAGCCTCTCTGGGCGTCCTGTCTCAAGCCTTGACAATCCTTATAGTGGATTTTTTTCCCTTATGTCCAGTTGGAATTTTCCTTGCTGCATCTTGTGCATTTTCCCATATATATGAATAATTTACTAGCAGCAAGTAAACTTAACTCCTACTGTCATTATCATCGTCTGTGCCATTATCTTGGGATCACACGTCATATTTCTTTGCTTTTTAGGCAAAGAGTAGTAACATTGTTTATTGTATAAACAATATTACTATGCTCAGTGTGAAGTCTGTCTTTGATTTGATAGGAAATGATAGGAATTAGGCTATTCTTATCCCCATCTCTTATTCATGAAAATGGTCAGCAATAAGATCTTGCACTTCTACTGTGAGGGCTTTTCTTCATCCCTACTGAGCTCTATATAGGATGCTGTATATTAGCACATAATAGGACTTCTGGGATATATGTACAGCATTTCTTTCTTTACGCTTACTCTTCTTTTATAGTCTAAAGTAAAAAAGCAGGTTGCAAAATGCTAACATCTGTATTATTATGCCATTGACAAATAAGTAAACAAGACAAATTCATTCAAGATACACTTCAAGAGGAAGGTAAAATTGTGTCACAAAGTGTTCCAACTTTGTTGAACAAATTCCAAGCACATTTTAAAAAGTAAGAGAAATCGCAAAGTAAGTTCCTACAGGTTTTAAAGAACTGGCTGCTAGTAAAGCAGAGGGAATCAAATTAGTGACTCTACCAAGGGAGAGATGAGCAGATCTCTGTTGTTAAACATTTCCTTGGCACACTAAAGTACTGATCAGCCATAGCACACACTGTCTCTTCCCAGCTAGAGAAAACACTGAAAACAAGTAAGGAACAAGGCCATAGCAGCGGAAGAGGGAGATTGCCACTGCAAGAAAAAAAAAATCACAACTGTGAAATAAAATTGACTAGAAATTGTCAGTAGCATGAAGGAGACAATTTAACTTTAGCAGAGGTTGAAGTGAAAAAATACCTGGTTTTGAACATATTAGTTGACCATTAAACATACTGAGGAAAGATCTTGTGACCAGCGTTACATACATTCCTGTGAGTAACAGGTTTGAGAACTGTTGTTGCAGTCTTCAGGGATATTGCAAATTTAAAAATACTAATACTGATGTATCACAGCAGAATTCAAACTATTCATCTGAAAGCAACTGTAGATTTAAGTGCAATGGGCACAAAGTATTTTCCTTGTGTTGCCTTGATTACTTTGTCACTATTTTGTATTTTTCTTTTGAAAAATAGTTTTAATAGGCATGCCTGTATGCATCAGACACAAACATCTCCAGAAACTTCCCAGAGAAAAAGGGACAAACTTCTAAAATATTTGTGACCAAATTCTCTATTCTGCTACTCTAGTGTCCAACTGTGAGGACTGTGATCAGCTTGTTGCTTTCTCTTTTGTTTTGTTTTGTTTTTTAAACACAGTAAGCTGCCATGTAGCCAAGCTGATTCTTCATGTGAGAATGACATTATTGTGGCTTCAAAGGCAAAAATTCTTCATTATGGTATAGAGTCTTACATTGTGCCACAACAATTTTATTTCTTTTCTTCACACGTAATTGATTTTTGGTGACATGGTGAAGAAGGGTTTGCCTTTGAACCATCAGAGATTGCTCACAGGGAGTGATGCAGCAGCAGGAAGTATACAAGATGTGCAATCAAGAGGCTTCTGTGCCTCCATTTCCCTGTTTGCTTCAAAACCATGATCTGCGGTGGAGTTAGGATCTGTAGGCAGCCAAAATACTGGTGGTATCCTCAACCTCTCCTGAGTTTTGCCTTATGGCACACTGTAGTGTCCATGCACTTTGGTCTCCTGTACTACACTGCTTCTAGTTTTTTATATGGTATCAAAAAAACCGTTTTGTGGTTCGTGGTATGTTCTGTAAGCTGAAATGGAGTAGGTATTATTTCACAGTTGCCTGTAATTGTGGGGAGCCACAGAGAATGACCAAAGTAGTCTTTTACAGTCCTACGTTTTATATAAATTTATAGCAATTCTGTATAAGTACGTAGAGCAAGTAATGGTCACACATTTTGGTAACAACTTAAAGAAGATGCATAATTTGAAACAACCCACCTTGGTTCTAAATCAGCTGCTCGCCATGCACCACAAAGATCTTGCATCTTCTGAATCACCTTCTTGGTCTTTGGCCAGTTATTTCACTTCCACTGCACAGTTTGTTAGACTGTCTCTGAACTTGTGGAAAGCACACCTGTGTTGCAATTTCTATTATTGTATAATCTCTAATACTTCTTAACTACTTCACCTGTATTGCTATCTGACTATATGCTTTTGCCGGTTCATTTTCTTTTTATTCTGCTCTCTACAATACTATCACCTGCTTATTCTGTGGCTTTTCCAGAGAAAATCTACTTGGGAATTAATGCTATTTCAAGTCTCCCTGCTACTGCACAATGGAAAAAAATAAATCCATCAGTGACAATCAGAGCCACATTATCGGAAAAACTCCAGTGATGTAACAGGTACGGGCCAGCCTGAATATAGCTGCTGTCTGCATGGGCAAGACTATGTCTTCTCCATAGATTTCCAGGACCATGGGGCAAACACTTTGCCAACTTGATGTATGTATCCTTCCAAGGAAAAAGTCATAGAATCACAGAATCATAGAATAGTTTGGGTTGGAAGGGAACTTAAAGGTCATCTAGTCCAACCCCCACTGCAATGAGAAGGGACATCATCAACTACATCAGGTTCCTCAGAGCCCCATCCAGCCTGGTCTTGAACACTTCCAGGGATGGGGCATCTACCACCTCTCTGGGCAACCTGTTCCAGTGTTTTACCATCCCCACAGTAAAAAATGTCTCCCTTATATCTAGTCTAAGTCTGCCCTCTTTTATTTTAAAGCCATTACCCCTTGTCCTATTGCAACAGGCCCTGCTCAAAGGTTTGTCCCCATCTTTCCTGTACGTTGACATATACACCTCAGCTAAATGCTAATGTGAAGTGTTCAAATAGTTTTTAAGAGTGTCATCTTCCAGTCTCTGGGAAATGGAAAACAAACTCTAAGAACCCTGCAATGACTCCCGCTAAAATTGTTACTAACAGATTTTGTTTCTTACAGTTGAAAACTGGCAGGAATACAAAACAAATTGTATCACACATGTAAAACAGCTTCACAATTATGCAATCAACTTGCACTGCAAATTAAAAACAAGACTTGCTACTAGATCTTAAGTCATAACAAATTTAAAACTTCAATAAGCTCAGCAAAAGCTCTCCTCAAAAAATCTACTCATGCCCGTTATGATGGCAGAACCAGCAAAGAGGCTTGAAAAGAAATAGAAAAGTAGCAACAAATTGCCACATCTTTTATAAGACAAATTAATGACATTCACAATGTCTTAGGGAGTTAACTACCCTACTTCAATTGACTTCCAACAGGAGTTCTGTTTCCAGCTCTCTCAAGACTAAAACCTTTAACTTAATAACACAATGTTGGATGGGCTCCATTTCATTTCAACTTCATGGGAAGACTCTCATTCATGGGAACTGTCACTTTGTCTGCCAATTAAAATACTAGGCTTCGTTGGAAGAAACCTTATATAGATACCTGTGAATTTCATTTTTAACTTGCAAAATAAATAGAGGATGTCTTTTCTGGATTAATGAAGAGAAAATAGGGGGCAGACCAAGATCATCCTCATATAATCTCTTTTGACAGCAATTTAGCATATATAGAGAGTTAAACCCTGTGCAGCAATGTGTTCCATATGATACCATCCATCCAATCATACAGCTATAGTCACAGCTGAATTTGGCCTACTGAGTTAGATAAAAGATAATATCTCCACATTTCCCACAGAATAAGCAAAAATAGGAGTTCTTTACATATTTTGGATGTTTGCAACAGTTCACATTAACAAATGAGAGTCACTCCAAATAACGTTTTACTGAAAGCGTTGTCTTGAAATATTAATCCTTTTAATCCAATATACTAATGGAAAAAGATTAAGCAAAACTGATATTTTTCATTGATTCTTTATTTGAATACGCCAGTTTGAGGCAGAAACAAGCTCAGGATTCTAGCCAGAAGCCATTCTCAAGTGAACAATCATTCCTCAGCCCATAACTTGGCATCGTATGCCAGTTCTGCAGTCACATTAGCTTAGGAAGCTGACAGTACTGGTTTCCCAACTTTAGTCCCATGACTGCAGAAATCAGAAAAGTTTGCAGAAGTGGTGCCTGTTTCTGACATTATCATCACTGACTTTTCTAAAGAAAAGACGTATAAACCAATTCTCAAATATGCAAAAAAATGTTGGGGTTTTTTTGCAATTACAAAATCATGGCCTTCAGACTCTACCTGCACGTAAACAGCATATTCTGGGTTGATGTGCATTTAATCAGGTTGAGCACAAAATCAACCAAAAGCTGTGAGACTATGTTTACCATCCCTGCATCTTGAGCTTCCTTTTTGTAATGCGTGGTAGTCTGGATTCAGTACGGTGCTAATGAGACCACATGGTTCTTAGCTGAGTAGGTTATGGCAGTTTGGACTCTCTCTTTTTAGGCTCTGGACAGAGCAGGGCTGAGTCCCTCCTAGAATACAAAAAATATACACAATTTTGCTTTCAAAAAGCTGTGCTGTCTGCAAAAGCTCATTCTCACATTACTAAATTGTCCAGTCTCATCAACTAGACAGGATCACAAACTACTTTGCTAGAAAATTCTGCAGGAAGAAAAAGATGGTAAGAAATGTAGGTAATACATCAGGAGATTACATGCTTTTGAGTCTAAGAAACCAGTTCTTAAGCACGCTAGTACAGACAAAGTCCTTCTAGAGATGCAGTTGTTTGAATAAAACAAAATAATGTCTGTTTTGGTCCTTAAATATCTAATAACACTGAAAAGGTCCAGCGAATGCTCAAATTGGATCATTCTATTAAGATTCTTGCTTTATATTTAGAAAAAACATCTTTATTTCCTCTTCAAAAAGCTGTCATTTAGCAAGAATCACCTTCTTGCTAAAATCACTACATTCTGCTGCAGGGGTATCTATACCTCAATGGCAAGTGAACTATGTTTATATTTCATATTTAGGCCCTGATTCTATAAACACTACTATTCATGCTTCAGTATCCATGCCCACAGTCCATGACAGTCTACAGTCCAGCTCATTAAAGTGGGTGACTTCACTTGCATCAAGCTTAGTATGTAAGTCCATGCTGCAGTGTACATATATGTCACCTCCTTATATTTTAAAGTTGTATAAGAAGAGCAGAAAGCATGCATCATTCTTTACTATTGTTTCATGCCTCCCTGCTATTTCTAATCTGTATTGCAAGAGTTCCAAGTCCTATAGTCACAGCAAACACTAAGAGATTCTAAGAGATGAGATTTATCTCAGGTGTAATACCTCAGCTTGATGTTGTCAGCTGCCTTTTTTTCTTTTTTTACAATATCAACACATTAAAAAACAAAACCAAAAAACAAACCCAAAGCCTTTTTCATTTTCAAACTTTTTCACAGTTGGTAATGAACTGAGCTGCCCGTTAAATACATTTCAAGAACATTTTTCTAAAGCAGATGATAAACTATGCTAAAGATATCACACAATATCTGACCTTTTTACACGACTTCAATCTCTATATGGTTTGCTGAGTTTTTCAGATGTGACTATTTTCTTCAGTGCTGTGATGTTTGGGTTCTAGAGGCTTAAAGCTAGAAGGTTTCACCTATCAATTTACATGGCAAATCTCACTCCATTCCCTAATCTAATATCCTTGGTAGGGTTTTAAGAAGAAAAGGCATAATACTCTTAAAATTAGTTTCCTTTTTCACAAATGCATAGATGGGAATGTGAATTTTTGACAAGGTATTTGGCTTATGAGAACTTGTTGATACCTATAACACATAGCCTGCTCCTATCATCATCATGCTGTCTATTTAATAATTCACATTTAAATACAAGACCTCAGTTGCCACAGCTCGGTAGGAATAAAATTAAGGAGATTTACATTTTCCTGCTAAGAAATCTGGAATGCTGTCTAGTGTTTTATCCCGGTGTCGTTTAAACTTGCCAGAAACACTGGTGCCATCATAACCCTCCATCAGTCAGGACCTAAAATATGTCTTTCGAGGCTATGTCTTCCACTAAGCAGCAATTTACCAAAATCATGAGAGAAACTATTGTTACAAAATACACTAAAAAGATATACCTTCAAATACAGACTGCCAATTTACACTTTTATTTGATATATTTTAAATCTATTGTACAAATTTCTTCATTGCATCTGTTGGTCTCTGCATTTGTACCAGTGAAGTAATTCCTAATCTCCAGCCCCGCCTTTTTTTTTTTTTTTTTTTTAATAAAATAGCAGTGACAATGTAAAAAATGCAAGAACAGTTGAAAACCCTCAAGGTGAGGTACTGAAACTGCTTCCTAATAATCCTATTTTATGTTCGTGACCCTCATTCAAGAAAAACAAACTAATGCATTTTAGTACAGAGCTACTTAATAATACTCCTGAAAACTATAATTTTTGGTACAATTAATACAGCGCTAACAAAAACACATAACAAAGATTGTTATAAAGAAGAGAAATGGAAAGTATACTGTTTTCCTGTAGATAGATTACATACAGACACTTTTTTGATGAAGGAAAAAGTAGTTCCATAGTTTGTCTGGAGTCTAGGACCACCTGTCCAAATCTTTAGAAATGTAATTTTTACTTAGGAAGAAGGTCAATATTACTAATTTTGGAGCAAGCATCCTTGCTATCAACATGACCTCTCAATGATGTTCTTGTGCAAACCACTGGCACTGATGGAAACAGGAGCCAATTTAAATGGTACTCAGTGCCCAAAGAATAATAAACTTGTAACCACTTACAAGAATACCGTAAGTAATTTATTTAGCATAGACAAAGGATGATGATCCCTAATTCTTTGATAAGTGTCTCTTCTTCAAAGCCGCAGAATACAGTAACATTAATCAGACAAGATGCAAATATTGACAATAAAGAGTGAAAGGTAACTGCCACTCTACCACATAATTTTCTCCTTCTGTTTATGATTTTATCATACAAAGTGCTCGAAAAGCCACTAAGATAATTAAGGGATTGGAGCATCTGTTAAATGAGAAAAGGCTGAGAGAACTGAGGTTCTTTAGCCTTGCTCAGGGGGGGTCTTTTCGCTGTGTATAAATAGCTGACAGGGGAAGTAAGTAAGACAGAGCAAGAGACTTCTCAATATTGTCCAGTGACAGGGCAAGGGGCAGTGGACACAAATGGAAACACAGGAAATCTCATTGAACCATAAGGAGAAAAAAACCACTGTGAGGGTGGACAAGTGCTGGAATTGTTCGCTTAGTGAGGCTGTGGAGTCTCCACCCTTAGCAAGTTGTCTGGCTGACCCTGCTTTGAATAGAGGGGCTGGACTAGACAAACAGACAATGAGGTGGACTGATAACTAGCTGAACTGCCAGTCTCAAAAGGTTATGATCAGCAACACAAAGTCCAGCTGGAGATTAGTCGCTAATGGAGCACCCCAAGGGTTGATAGTGGGGCCAGTGCTGCTTTACGTCATCATTAATGACCTGGTGATGGGACAGAGGGCATACTCAGCAATTTTTCAGATGATACAAAACTGAGAGGAGTAGTTAATACACCAGATGGTTGCGACACCACTCACAGGGACCACAAATGGGCCTACAGGAGTCTTATGAAGTTCAACAAAGGGAAATGCAAAGTCTTGTACTTGCAAGGAATAGTCCCCGCACCAGTACGTGCTGGGGACTCATGGGCTCGAAAGCAGGTTTGTAGAAGAGGACCTGGGTGTCCTGGTGAACATGAAATTAAACATAAGCCAGCAATGCATCTTGCAGTACAGAAGGCCAACAGCCTGGGATGCATTACGAAGAGTATTACCAGCAGGTCAAGAGAGGTGACGATACATATGTGGAATGTTGTGTCCAGTTGTGGGGTCCCCAGTAAAAGAGACAGGGAGATATTGGAGCGGGTGTAGTGAAGGGCTACAAAGATGTCAGGGGTTGGCACATCTATCACACAGACTGAGAGAGGCGGGACTGTTTGGCCTGCAGGAAAGAAGGTGCAGGGGAGATCTTATCATTATCTACAAATTCTTGAGGGAGGATGGAGGGAGAAGTAAAGAACAATGAGCAAGAGTCTTCTCAGCGGTACCCAGTGAAAGGACAAGGGACAATGGACACACTGAAACACAGGAAATTCCATTTAAACATCAGAAAAAAAGGGTTTTTACTGTGAGGTCGGTTGAACACTGGAATTGTTTCCCCAGAGAGGTTGTGGAGTCTCTATCCTCCAAGATTTTCAAAACCCAACCAGATGAGGTCCTGAGCAACCTGTTCTAGTTGACCCTGCTTTAACCAGGGGTGATGGACTACATGCTATCCAGAGATCCTTTCCAACCTCAATGATTCTGGGATTCTGTGAAACACTAGCCAGAATTACTCCATAGGTTTGGAATATGCTCACTACCTGCAGTTCTAGGCTACCTGTGAACAGAAAGTGTTAGTAATTCCAGTTGAGTCTGAACGGTATCAGAGATGTATGTCATGATGAACACTGGGGTCTTGTCTCATGGCCATGCCATTGGTCCCTGGTGAGTGTGCAGCATGGATACTAGGGATACACTCAAGCATGCACTGGCTCAGTCACCTCCTTGTTTTCATTGTCCCATGGGTTCCAATGTGGTGAGCACCATAATGTAAACTAAACAAAAGCCACTGTGTTTTCCTAAAGATCATTACAGATCAGTATCATTATATTACACAGCAGCTCTGTGTCCATTCCCATTTGCTCCGTGACATGTCTAAAAACTTTAAATTATGAAGAAGCTACTGTGTAAGCTAAATAATTTAAGGACAGATTTACCATACTAGTAAGCTTCCTGGAATACTGCATAACAGCAAAATACACAGTCCTGTTAAACTGGGTTAATAGGTGCTTTTCATGTCCCAATTTTCCTCTTTTTTCCCCTTATTCAAGCTTCTATTGTCCTTCCTGCATTCCTCTACTTCTATCAGTTGCTGCATTTCTTATAAGAACCAAATTTTAACTCAAAATCTGATGAACAAATTTACCCGTTAGCTTCCAGAAAAATAATTGTGTTTTCAAAATATTATAGCTTTGGGGTACTTACATAACAGGAGTCTAAATTCTCCTTGAACAGGAAAAGTCAGCAATCTCAAAACACAGAATATGTCCTTCCAGAACACGTACAGACCAATTGTCATAGAGGAGAATGTCATTTCAGAAGTGGGTAATTCATGCAGGAAATGGGCTCTGTTAGAGGTGGTTCAGGATAAGAATGGAGGTAACTATATTTGGGGTCTGGGCTATGTATTACCACTGTCCAGCCCTAGGGAAATCTGTGCAAATCTGTATTGACTCAAGCTTTAATTATGTTTATTTCTTGCTTTTCTTAAAACATCAAGGAAATCATACTTCTTGAGAATTCTGGGGCAACTGTCAAGTAGTATCCCCCAGCAAAACAGCTTTGTTGAGCAAAGCAGCCACAGAGGTATGCCTTCTGGTCTTAGAATCAAAGAATTGTTGAGGTTGGAAGGGACCTTTAAGATCATCGAGTCCAATCATTAACCTAACCTCACAAAACCACTTCTAAACCATGTCCCCAAGCACTACATCTACCCATTTTATAAATACCTCCAGGGATGACAAATCCACCAAGTCTCTGGGCAGCCTATTCCAATGTTTAACAACCATTTCAGTGAAAAAAAATTCCTAATATCCAATCTAACCCTCCCCTGACATAACTTGAACCCATTTCCTCTCATCCTATCACTTTTCACCATGGAGAAGAGCTCAGCCCCAACTCTCTACAACCTCCTTTCAGGTAGTTGTAGAGAGCGATAAGATCTCCCCTCAGCCTCCTCTCTCCAGGTTAAACAACCCCAGTTCCCTCAGTTGTTCCTCATAAGACTTGTCTTCCAGATCCCTCACCAGCTTTGTAGCCTTTCTCTCTGGACACCCTCCAACACCTCAATGTCCTTCTTGTAGTGAGGAGCCCAAAACTGAACACAGTACCCGAGGTGGGGTCTCACCAGTGCTAAGTACAGGGCAATGTTCACTTCATCTTCTGTGGGTAAAGGAAGAATCTGTGTATTATGGGGCAGGGAGGGCCAAGGGAAGATAGATGGTGGAAAAAGCCTTCTTCTACAGGAGAGTAAATCAGAAGAAAATCTAAAGGTTGACTGCAGAATTCAGTAAAGGAGTAAAACAAAAGCTGATCAAAATAAAACATTTTTTTTTTTTTAAGGGAACAGCAGATCTACTCTTTAATCTATCTAACTCCAGTAACTATGGAAGCAAACATATAGAATGCACAACAGCATAACCTAGCCACACAAGGCTCTGGGGCAAGCTGGGTCCCATTTACTGAAACACCTGACACTATTTTTATTGCCATTTAACAAAGCTGGCGAGATTACACTTAGTGCAAATATATCAGCTAATTCACGTTCAGCTACAGTGGAAACATACCCTTTGAGATTCCATCTGGTCTAAAAAGAGTCCAATCTCAACTGTGTGAAGAAAAGGATGTATTACTGAGCCTGTTTTACACAACGAGTAAAATATTTCTAGCTGGTTTCCTGCTAAATTTCTGATGTCAGCCACACAGAGAGACATGACTGCCTAGGAATTAAACTTCCAACTCTCAAATTCTAATACAATGTGTTAATCACAGCATTATTCTTCATCTGAATGTTCATTTGACATGCATTTAAACCAGACACCTAATCTCTGCGGTGATAGATTTTATTTTGTAAAAAAACCCCAATATTGAACACTTAACCTACATAGTGCCTCATATTGCTCTTGATACTAGCTCCTCAAAATAATCAAGGTATCTGCAGTTAGTTTTAGAACAGGACTGGTAAGGAATTAAAAGGTACATCTTGAATTTTCAGTATATGGAGGCAAGTATAACATTTTGCAAACTACAACATTTGAAGATAAGAAGATGGATTCTTCAGAATTTCATACTTTATATAGTATTTGTCTATGTATTTATAGATACATAATTTTATACACTTGCAAAATGGGAGTGAAACAGAACATTGTGTTTTAATTGCTTTTTTGCATTCGGTTTTAAGCAAGAGTAAATGATCACTTAAGATGACAAAGAATCAGACCCATCAACTCATCTTTCCTGTTCATATTACCAAAATCTCATGAATGTGAATATTGCCGTTTACACTGCCTAATCCCACACAATACCTCCATAACTTCCTGAAACTAGTTATTTTTATGTCTCTATGATGTAATTAAATGTACTTTTACCTCTGCTGTGATGAAGAGGTTGTTGGTTAATACACATCTAGTACTGATAGAATGTTTTACAGCTGCACATTCATTATTAAAAAGGAAATAAAAATGCACAGTTATGCTCATTTCCAAAGCAGCAGTGAATATTAACAATTGCTGAAACAGAAATACTGTCTCACTTTATATTTGTAATTAACTGAAAGTATTTTTGGTTGCAAATAAAAGAATGTTATTACAGATTCAAGTGCACACACGTATTATACTCTGCAGTATCACATCTCCATCATTACACTCTTTGCAGCATGGTTAGAAGTGTACTTGTAAACTACTTTTATTCCACACATGCACGAATACCACAACCTCCCAATAACCAGGAGGCAAGATGTTAAAATAAAGGATACCACCAGTGTCCACAGTACATTGATAACTCTGGGAGAACAAAGTGTTACTACATCCTGTAAGCATTCCTATGTGAGAAAATTCCAGCACTACATTAACTAATAAAAATGTGCTGGAAGCATGTGGACACTATTAAAAACTGAAGTGATCCTCTGCTCTATTACACCTCTTTGTCTTGAAGTCAAAAAGATTGCATTATAATCCCACGGATGTTTTGTTATCTTTGGTTAGATAGTGATGACCACTGCACAGGCAGAAATGGCTCATATGAAAATGCCACATTTCCATTCTTTTTTCAGTCCCTTCCTCACACCTCCCAAATCCAGGATGGTTAGAAACTGTAAATACCTTCCACTCTGTCTAAAGTACTTCCATACTTTATAAGCATTTGAGTGAACTCTTAACTTCACCATGGAGTCATTTACTCATTTCACTAATGACATGTGAGCAGAGATGAGGAAAGAATAAGGTTTTCACGCAATATTCAAACATTGTTATGGAAAGAAAACTGCTCACATGAGGAATGCTAGAGTGCTAGCATCCTCGCAGACTCCATGTCAACAAAAATAACAGCAACCTTTGTGCTCTATTCCCAAACCAGCACTGCTAGTAAAACTGCAAAACTCTCAGTAGATTCCAGCAAAAATTTCAGTTTTACTAGAGACTAATGCCAAATATGATCTTTCAGATCTCATTTCTCTATAAAAGGAATGCATTATGTTAGACAGGAGTAGGTGGAAACATAAGACATTTAGGCAAAACATCCAAAAGACTCCTGCACAAGAAAATAAACACTCTAGTTTGAGAAAGTTGAGTATTATGCAATGCACACAACTGTGTAAGTAGTCTTTTCTCTGCAGCAAAAGGAATGAAACAGAACACTTACTGACCTAAGTACACATTTGTGTCCAAGACAAACCTAAATTCTTATTTTTCAATTCATTCAAGTCTTGAGCAACTTCAGCGGGGGACACGTCTTAAATATGTACCTTGAATATCTTTGAGGTGTGGATTCCCTTCTCAGTCTGAGTTAGAAATATTCATCATCTCCCCCACCATAAGAACTGTAAAATGTGTGCAAAAGCACTAAGGATATCTATAAAAGACTGTTTTCTTCCTTCCTGACAAATATTTTGTTATTCAGATGCTACCTATACCTTTTTATAGTTTAAGTCTCAAACGTTTCCAAGGTCATCCTGCTAAATAACTGTACTGGCCCTGGCTAGGATAGAGTTAACTTTCTTCATAGCAGCTCATATGGTGCTGTGTTTTAGATTTGTGACCAAAACAATGCTGATAACACACTAAAGTTCTAGGTACTACTGAACAGTATTTGCACAGCATCAAGGCTTTTTTTCTCGCTCTGCACCCCAGTGAACAGATTGGAGGGTGCACAATAGTTTGGGAGAGGACACAACCAGGCAGATGACCTGAACTAACCAAAGAGACATTCCATGCCATATAATGTCATGCTTGGCCATAAAAAGGTAAAAGAGGGGGGTTTGGGGAGGTTAGCAGCCTTTTGCTTGGGAACTGGCTGGGCATCAGTGTACCTGTGGGAGGTGGAGAGTGCTTGCCTTTGCATCACATTTGCTTTCTTTCCTTTCTCTCATCTTCCACTTTTCCTTCACTTATTGTGCAATTACTTTTTTATCTCAACCCCCAAGTTTTCTTGCTTTTACTCTTCCTCCCTCCAACAGGGGGTCAGTGGGTGAGTGAGTGAGCAGCTTGTGGTGCTTAGCTGCCTACAAGGGTTAACCCATAAAAATAACATAATCAACAAAATTAGGAATGTCCAACATTTCTGTCATGTTGTCCGGTGCTGTGTGAGTAGGTATGGAGGGTTTATGCACACTTGTGACATGTCTGAGCTTGTATTTGTGTTACAGCCAGATGTATGCTGTCCCACTTCTCTATGGCCAGATACAGATGTGCATTGTGTGACATGACCAACACCTCTGAGCAACAGAAAGAATGTGGGAATGGGCTGGGTGCCAGATGAACTACTTACCCAGGCAGTATCCAGCTCTGTCTGTAGTTTGTCTATAAGTCGGTTAGCTATATGAGAATAATTTTGTGTAACACTATACATTGATTACATGTTGCCACCATAAATGCTTTCAACATGCTTGCCCCAAAATAAACACAAAAAGTCTACCAAAACACGGCCATCTACTGCACATGCTTCTCTCCTTAGGGAGAGGATGTGTTAAAAGCATGTGACAGATGTTAGGCACATTGTTTAATATACTGCTGGAAGATGTTTCATTTATATGGCAATAAACACAGTGTAAGAAGCCATATAGAGTAATGGCATGATCTTGTAACAAATAGATATTTATATCAAGATATTGACTTTTTTTAAGAGTTGGAATATACTAGATGCAAATGATAGTATTTTTGGGTGCCATAGTACAGCACCATTTGTATTACCAAATGTTCTTAATGTCCTCTCACTGAGCATGAAAATGCTGTGTTATATCAGAAATTAAAAAAACCTCTCGCAGTAGATTTTAATACAGAAATTGTATGGGTAAAATACAAATCAAAATGCACAGGCTGTAAGTTAGAAGCTGTTGCAAGCACTTTTCCCTATTGACTTTAGGGGGATTTGAATCTGTGGCTTTTGACTCTTAAAATAAACACTGCATTGCTGCCACACATATGAAAAAAGCTATGAACACAATTGTACTGCAGAACTAGTGTAATCTACTTGTTACAGCAAACAGAGTATCTCTTAGAGGGGCTTAAAGATTACTGTATACCTGAGGCAAAGCTCTTTCTTGCACACCACTGGAATATAGTACAAAGATGACTTAAAGAATATGGTTATTAACAAGGATGTTTATCAATTATAACAAATTTTTTTCTAGCAGTGGTATGAAAAAATTTGCCAAAATGAAGCAAAGAAGCCTGAAAGATATGTATCCTGACTTCTTAGGATTCCCAAGCATCTGTTAGTTCTACTTATACAACATACACCTTTGTGTTACCTTAGGGAAGCTAGGGCACACACTGCCACACAATACATATTGTCTCTAATCTTTTTGGCTATTTGCAAAATAAATATGAGATATTCACTCAAGTCTGGGTTTCTTCTTTCAGAAAGAACTCTTCTGGAACACTGAACTTGGACCTTTCTGCACGATAGCTAGTTTGCTTTTATCAGTTGTTAAAACAACACATCCTTTCTAAGTTTATTTTTAAAGAACATAAAAATATAAACGAGAAAGGGTTTAATACAGGACAAATAGGGAACAGTATTTTTACAGAAAACCAAATGGCGAAGCAGATATTTAACATACTTTGAGACCAACATGTTATGCAAATACAGTACGTAGCTCTCCCTTGTATCTAAGGGCTACCTTTTGCAGAACCACAGGACTAGCTGTTGCTTAACTTTCCATATACTTTTTGAACACTACCCACCACAAAGGAAGATAAAAGGTCATTTAAAATTTAAATAGCCAGGTATTTTACAAGGCACCCTGTCATACCTTTACAAAGTGCTGACAAACCACACTAGATACGCTGTCTCATCCATCTAACAGCATCCTGCCACCTTCTCAATGTACATGTCTCTCTTATCTGCTTCTACTGAATTAACAATCTGAATTCTGGAGAATTTCAGGTCATCACATGCAGAACATTCTCTGCCAGGGCTGTGTATCATTAAACATCCAAATGTTACAGTAAAGACTGACTGCACAATCTTTACTGTAATACATATTAAGTCAAAAAAGACCACTGTGATCATCTAGTCTGAACTGCATTAAAAAACCCACAAACCATAGGACTTGCATTAATTCCCACCTGAAGTTATCAGTTATCAGTTATTCCTGAAGGAATCTACCACAATAATTAGCAGTTCCAACAGATTACTTTGACTAGTCATCCTTCTTAATTTTCAAGATTACCAGCACCGAGGAATCTACCACAATAATTAGCAGTTCCAACTAGTAAAAAAATAACAATAATAAAAAATCCTTAATTGCAGTCTGAATTAGTCTGTTTTTTATTACCTCGTTTGCTAAGCTATAGTCATTTGATTTTCTTTTAATCTGCAAGACTGAACAATCTGGTTTTGCATATCAGTTACTTTATCTCAAATGTTTCCATTTAGTTTACCAAAGATAATATTAAGGGATAGCTGGAAGTACCATCTTAGCTTTAGTTTTACTAAGCTGTGCCTCTGGTCTTTCAGGATAAAGCACGTGTCCCAAGCCCTGTATCATTATTTTAGGACTTCTATATGCCCTTTTCAATTTTTCAGTATCCTCCTTGAAGTGCAATTGCCAGAAACAAGTTCAGCATTCGTGTAGTGATCACAGCGTTAAGAAACACAGAAGCAATGTAACTCAACAACTGCTTGATATTCCTCTTGCCCATTCATCCAAAACTACCTTCATTCTTTTGTCTCCCCTTGACACTGGCAGCTGATTACACCATGACCCTTCAGAACTCTTTTAGAAGTCTATGCTTTGTGAGGGAAGAATAAGGCACTCCGTAAATAGAACCTACAAATAGTTTCTACGTAGTGATTTCTCTTTTGCTATTTATCCTATTATTTTATTATCTCAGATCTTCGAGAGATCTGGAACATGCCCATGGAAGCGTGTGAGACTTCTATTTGAACTCATCTAATGTCAGGGAGCTCAATTACATTTATATGGAATATATTGATTTTAGAATTACCTCCACGGGTTTTTTTCTGCTGTTTTCCTCATGAACACCTAACACTACATACTTATTTCTGCAGTTCCAAGTGAGGAAAGAGCTGGTAGGATATGAATGCCTGTATAGTACTTTAAGAATATTGCCAGATTATATCTCCATTTCATTTCTACTGATGCACCAGTCCTTATTCAAGGTTTTGTGCCATCTAGTTAAACTACTTTTGTAATGAGTTTGTCGTCTCTTTTGCTCCCTGTCCTTTCTTGTGGTCACCCCGAACATAAAACTAACAAACTTGTCGCTGCAGCATTTTATACCAGCTGAAGTTGGTACGTAGCAACAGTGAGATCATAACTTGAACTTCAGTTCAGTGGACACTAAATGGATATTTTTATATAACAGCACCTAGGATATGGGCCTAGAAAACATACGTGGTGACATTCCAGTCTTCTGTCATGCACTTACAAAGAGAAAGCTTTTGAAATTATCTGGATGAAGGGATAGAGTGTACCATCAGCAAGTTTGCTGATGACACAAAACTGGGAGAAGTGGCTGACACGCCAGAAGGCTGTGCTGCTTTACAGTGTGACCTGGACAGGCTGGAGAGTTGGGCAGAGAGAAACCTTATGAAGTTCAACAAAGGCAAGTGTAGGGTACTTCATCTGGGGAGGAATAACCCCATGCATCAGTACAGGTTGGGGGCTGACCTCCTGGAGAGCAGCTCTGTGGAAAGGGACCTGGGAGTCCTGGTGGACAACAGGATGACCATGAGCCAGCAATGTGCCCTGGAGGCCAAGAAGGTAAATGGCATCCTGGGGTGCATCAAGAAGAGTGTGGCCAGTAGGTCAAGGGAGGTCATCCTCCCCCCCCACTCTACCCTGCTGAGGCTACATCTGGAATACTGCGTCCAGTTCTGGGATCCCCAGTTCAAGAAAGACAGGGAACTGCTGGAGGGTCCAGCAAAGGGCTACGAAGATGATTAGGGGATTAGAACATCTCTCCTGAGGAAAGGCTGAGGCACTTGGGTCTCTTTAGTCTAGAGAAAAGAAGACTGAGGGGGGATCTTATCAATACTTAGAAACACTTAATGGAAGGGTGCCAGGGGGATGTGAGCAGTCTTTTTTTCAGGTGTGCTCAGCAAGGCTGCCCAGAGAGGTTGTGGAGTCTCCCACTCTGGGGACATTCAAAACCCGCCTGGACGCCGTCCTGTGCAACTGCTGTAGGTGACCCTGCTCTGGCAGGGGGGCTGGACTAGATGAGCTCCAGAGGTCCCTTCCAACCCTGAACATTCTGTGATTCTGTGAAATTGTACCAGTAAGTCCATCTACATAAGACTAAAAATAATAAAGCCATTTCTCTAGGATTAGGTGACTGATTCCAGGCAGTCAACTTGTAATGCAAGTATGCCTTGTTTTAGCCTGATGAGCTTTTACACAGCCAAATTCTGGAAATAATTACTAGTCAAAAAAATGCAAATGTAGTGCTACAGAAGTGAAAAAAGAGCAATTAAGGTTATCTAAATTTAAATAAGCTTTCTTGAGTATTAAACATAATCTGATTTCAAGGGAAAGACCTCTTTTTTCTTGCTTTGTGCAAATTCACAGGTATAAATTCAAAATTTCCACAATAAGTATGAAGGATTCAAATTGTGGCCCCTTAAATTAGTGGGAATGCTTGCCAGTACCTTCAGTGGAAATATGGAGTCAGAAATAGACCAAGGTATTCTCTAGGTAAATACTGATACAGCATTATTTACATGCATGGAGGATTTCAACATCTTCAGTATCAAGAAAATGAATTGCCTTTTGACTTCATATTGTAGAGATGGAAGAATGCATCTCACGAGTATTTACACATGGTTTTCCTTCTGGTATCTTAAGGAGGAAAATAATCATACTCATAATATTTTTAACAGTGGCAAAAAAAGTCTAGTGCTAGAAAGTTGTCCTGACTTTGTGGTTAGTTTTCACACAAAGAAGTTTTTTTATGTATAAGATGCTTCGATATTTGGATAAAGCATGAAAAATATCTTTGTGGATACCATATACAACAGAGCAAGAGCTATGCTATTCTGAACCCATTTAAACGTAGTTTTTTCTGGTCGGAAGTAATCTTTGCCTGGCCAGCACAGACTCAGTGGAACTATTTCACGTGCTATACTCTATACTAAGTGAGGTTTGCCTTCCAGAGCAGACAGTGACCTGAATTCCAAGGAAAGTATTTAGAACGTCATACCAGAACTTGTACTCTAGATTCTTCTCCACAATCCTTCTGTGATTTCTTTTCAGTGTAAGCAAGTTTCTTCTTATTCTGAAATTTATCTTCTACCTGGAGTTTTGATCAGTTCCTTGCGATAAGCAGGAACATGCCAAAAAAAACCAAACCAAAAAAAGACCTAACAACCAAAATACCGCAAACATATGTTTACATAGAGAGCAACTCCAGCCCCCCAAACTGAAAATATTTAACACCTACTTGCTCACAGGAAAACAACTTTGAAAAAGACTCTTAGTCGTTAAGCCCAGTAGTCTCTTGTGCAGGTAAGCGCAATGCAGTTCACTCCTGCAGTGAACAACTTCTAACTACGAAGGTACTTCAAACTGGTATCCTGCAAAGATCTGATCTGCCTTTCCTCTAGAGAAGGAATACAGCCTAAACATGTCCTCCTGCATCTGTGCATGGTCAAAGAAAAAAGAAAAAAGTACAAGCTGCTAAAGCAGCTATTCTATCATAGAGTTTTCTGTCTTAGGAGCATTCAAAAAAGTTCTGGAGCTCCTGCTCTATGCTCCATTTCTAGGTATAGTACAATGATTAATTTTGGTACATGGTGAGACAAGAGCCGCAACTGCACAGTCAGCAGTTGGATTTCCCTGCCCTGTTTAGCTATATAGCTTATATGGAATCACTGCTTTCCTGTGTTTGGTATAGGTCCAGGGACTGATGCATGCAGATCTGGTGACTTCCAAGTGAGTGCTGCTTGTGATAACATAATAAAATGAGCAGTGATGAAGTATAAGGTTTTTTTAGTCACTACGTAAAACCTGTGCAGCCCACAAGATACATAGAAATGAGTGATTAAAAAGAAAAGTTACTCTAGTTTAGCAGCTAAACTAACACATAGGACGCAATGTAACACTGCGTGTAACACTCCTGTCAGATATCGGACTGAATAGTCATAATCATTAATGCCAACATTTTACCAGTCACTTTTAGAGCAATACCACACTGAATTGTCTGATCTACTCTGACCTACAAAGAACTCCTGCAGCATAAGTTCCTGAGACATCTATCAATACTAGATGCTCAGTGATGTTTATGCTTTTCTTACTGGTAGGAAAGCACAGGAATCAGCATTTAACTGTCAATCACCACTTTCAAGGAATGTGTAGGTTTATTGCTGTGAACAAGGTAAATCTCACCCACTCCAATAAGCAGGATCAATAACAGCCCACTCACTGAGGTATAAAAGAAGAGAAGATCCTGCATTGGCCAGCTTTAAGCATTATGGGCTCCTCTCTATTATTCTCCGGTTATACTAGTTCTTTTCTAAACTCTGCCTGTCTCTTCCCACAAATACCATATTCAGAACTCAACCATAAGATCACTGTCACAGCTTCCTAAATAACAGGTTTTTCATTTTAATGAAGTATTTTTAACGAATCTTGGTTTTTAATGACAAGAAGAGTTGCAAGCTGGGTCTACTAGCAGTGAGATAAATCTGCTGTAAGCTGACTAGAAACCATATTCTGGTGTTACCATGGCACTGAGCCACAGCTAATATACTCTGTCTTGATGTTACAATAACCATAGGCAGATAGATACCTTCTCAGTTTCTTCAAGCTCAGGCAGCAGGAGCATACATCTGACTAAAATCACATAGATGTGCCCCAATGCATATTTAGTTTAAGGAATAAAATAGCACCTTTATACTTCCAAGCAGCACACCCAAGTATGTTATGGAAAAATATACCTGTATGAGTAGTGCCACTCCCTGAACCCAATTTGTCTATTACATTCCTTTGTCTTAATACACAACCTTTAGGCAAAACCAATCTGTTATTCATCTTCATGAAACCAAACTCAACAGAACTCCACATCTAGATGGGGTGTTCTGAGATTAGTATAACCAGTAAAAATTACAGACTCCAGAAGAGTTGAATACTCATTCCTGTAGTATTTCAGTGCTCCCCAAACAGAAAAAAGTGGATCTTCTCCACAACCTATTCAACAAGACAACACTGCTAGCCACAATTTACAGCTACATAGAGAAACAGGAGACATGGAAGTCTAGGTCCAAACTGCCCCAAGTACTCTTCAGTTCCATACATCTGATGTAAGTTTTAAGGTTCAATTTTTCAGGACAGCCGGGACTCCTAACAGTGAACAGCTCAGTTCTGCATGATTTTAGCCATACTGGTGATGTCAGAACAATGGCAAATTTGGCTACATGTGTCTCACAAATGTTAAAAAATGAGCGGCCGACTGTCCACCCCTGACTTATATTACCTGCCCAGTATAAAATAGCCATTTAGCATCCAAGATGGGCAGAAACTAGTCCTCCAAGGTGGCATTCAACTTCCCTAAGCTGAGACCATTCTTTCTTTTCCTGAATTCCTCTGCGCCCATTCTATACAATACTGCAGACAACTCCTACTGATAAATCCCCAAATACTTTACAACTGTGCAGTGAATAAGGGGGTGCTGAGGAGAAAGCCTTTTAAGAACAGAATTGTTGAGCACTACAATGGATAAATTATGGTCATACCAACAGCCTAAAATAGGAAATGTCCTAACATTTTAGCCCTTCAGCCTTAAAATAGCTATAATAAAACAGTCTAATTTTTATAAGTAACCATGCCCAAAATTCTACTGCAGGGTCAGTATGACTCCATGCAGTGTGAGTTGTCAGCAGCTTGTCACCCGCCAAACAGACCTCACGTGTATAAATAAACAGAATCAATACCAAACCAGCAAGCACTGAAGGGAAGAGACATTCTTTGCCTGCTGTTCTCTCTGCTATTTGCTGATAGCAAAGGAAAAAAGAGCTGGGGAATTATGCTCTCTACTGGTTTGAGACCCCTACCCTTCCCTGAGCAGTGGACCCTTTCAGGTCACTCAACCTGAACATCCCCACATTTCCCCATGCCTAGACCCTCCTAATGGCTTTCTAACTACCCTCTGATACTTGCAAACAGAAGCCACTTGCAATTCTAACTCCTCTGCAAAACAGTCACCTCTTCTTTCTCCTTCAAGATGTCTGTGCCTTTAACAGTCAAAGCAGAGCTAATCTCCTCCTTTTTAATACTTGTATCGGAGCGCACATCGGGATTCAAGGAGGAACAATGATGGAAAGTTCTACTCAACTGCTTGGCTGCAGGTGCTGTCTTTGGAAACTGGCGCTGCCAAACTCTCACCAGCCTCTTCTAGGAACATATATAAACTTGGATTTTTTTCCAAAGGCTTACACTTAGATCAAACACTTCTATTTTCACAAGAACAGGAAAAAATACATAGCTAATACAAGGGCAATAATTAAGCCAAATTTGAAGTCCTGGCTTAATGAAAAGGTTACAAAAATTTGTTCAACTGGGCAAAATGACAACTTTTGCCTAATCTTGTTCTTGGAATTATTTAATAACTGACAATTTTATAAGCAATTCAAGGCAAGATCTATGGTAACTTAACTATGGGAAGCACAAGCGGTACTTGTGGTTAGACTTTCCGCTATGTACAGGAATACTCAATATTCACATAAAGTCAAATGGATCAACTGAAGTTTAAGTTAGAGCAGTTTTCATCAACAAAGGCTAAAGTTCTAAATTATTTGTATTTATATGGATTCTGCCTTGGATTCATGAGACCCAAGACACTTCCTTTGAAGTAAAAATGACATCTACAAATACAGTAGAAATGACATGGTAAGTAGCTATCATAATTGGTAGGAAATTTCTTTTCAGTCAGCACATTACCTGCCAATGTTATCACATATTACCCCCACAAAAAAAGATGGAAACTGTAAATCCAAAGGCCCAACGCTGGGCAGATCTTTGCAAATATTCTTTATATATCAGAGGTGCTTCAGAAATCTAGGTATAGGACAGCTAGAGGGGGAAGCAGGGAGGGTTCTCCACTGCCAAGAAAGAAGTCAGATGCAGAGTCTACACCTAGCAGTTCAGAAACACAGAACATCAAACTTGGTCCGCGGCTCATGTCCATGTGACCTAAACCCCCTTCTTGGGCAGCAGCCTTGTAAGTCTCCAAGGAAGGAAGACCAGAGATTACTTTCTCAATGTACATTGTTCTATTCATGCTGTTCTTCTGTCAATGTAATTGCACACATATTAGCAAGACCTCTAGGTGCCAGACTGAATTCCATGAGAGTGTTTTTCATCAGAAAATTCCACCTCTCACTTCTCCGTCCTGATGACCAAGTCAAACCTGGAAATCAGAATTCATAGATCTTCTAGATATCAAAAATGATAGACTTACTGGAGATACTGCCTCTACTGCATGATGACACTCTAGCTAAAGCCTTCAGTGTTCTGGTGGGAAAGACCCATTTTCTTATGATGCTCATGATGGAGCACTACCTCACAATTTCTCCCTACACTATCTCCTTTGTTTTACAGGTGATAACCACACTTTCCCTCCAAATTAGGTATTTGATTGATCCAATTACAATAAATTCAAAGCAATTATTCCCAACTTGTCCTAAATCTACAGTTAACTGAAAGCAGAGCTGATCTCATGGACCAGTTGGACCAAAAAAGGGAAGGACCACTCCAGAGTTTGTTGATCCATCTGTAAGTCCATTTAACACACTAGCCCAGCAGAAAACTTGTTTTTATTAGTTTCTTGCTGGGTAAGTTAAACTTAATTTATTTTGGGGTTCAATGACTGCCAGGGCTCAGATAGTAGCGCCACTTCCCTCGTTCAATAGCAGTGACTGCAGATGTCTTCTGAAACCGCACCCCTAGTTCGAGGTTTGCTGCTATTGCTTGAGACCTGAAGAAGAGCTTGCATGCCCAATAGTTTGTGTAGTTTTTCCTATTGTATTAGTTGATCTAATAAGAGCTATTACATCTTGAGAAGCCAGATATTATAGAAAAGTTCGTCACAAGTTTGTCACTGGTTTCATCCAGCTTTACACTGAACTCACTGGAAAAGCTCCTCTGCAATTAATGGAAATTTTGAATTGTAGACTAATCCCATGTAAATTTATGTTCCAAATTTTCAGCAATGAATAAACAAAAGTTACACATCTATAGTAGATTTTAAACACTTGCCTATGTGAGGAACCAACTGTCACCGAGTACACTATTTCAAATAAATCCATTTGCATTCTGTGATCACTGTCCGCACAAAACACTTGCAAATTTTGGTAAATATGTATTTGAGATGAAAGCATGAAAATTTACTTTATCTGTGATATAGCAAAAGAGTTAAGATGGAAAGCTGAAAAATATTGGTTTGATTAAGCAGCTCTTCAAAATCACTTTGTATGCAGGGAAATTCTACAGCCAGAATCAACCAAGAGTACTTAGTCAAAATAACATTTATATCATATAAAGGATCTTTTGTCTCTGCAGCTAGTACTGATGATTCTTCAAAAAAGTAAATAATAATTTTATAAAAGCATGAAAGAAAGAAACATCTTTAACTTCATTCAATCCATGCATTGGCTATTTAAGAGCTGATCTTCCATCTGAAAAAAAGAACTGTGTTTTCATTATGAGATTAATCAAGAGCCTGGTTTTTTAAATATTCATTCTTCTTCTTGAGGGAGGAGATAAATATAATTGCACTTGCTTTAATCAGTGGTGATGCTTCTCTAAGAATGACTCGATACTTTCATCTCAAGATCAACTACTTTTTTGTGGCAGAGAGAATTTATGTGTCTGTCAGACATGATCAGTAGTAACTAGTACTGAAATCTATCTTCAGAATACTTAATTTTTTGATTCTATTACTTTAATGTGTTTTGTTAGTACACAAAGATTTTAATACATGTAACACAATGTAAAAAGTAATCTGAAAAATTCTATCTAAGAAACTTACATAAACAGACAATCCTGGCACATTTTACAACCCAAAGAAACATGACGATTTCTCTTTTGGGGACTTAGAACACATACTGGAATAATCTAATAAATAAACTTTCCAATCCAAATTAAATTAATAAGGTGATAATATTTTACCAGTATCATTAAAAAGAAGAACCAGAACTAGGAAGCACAACACGAAGTCTCCTGCTATTGAAAGGAACTCCAGTGCCTTTTCTTTCTTCTATGTAGAGCTTCAGATTCAGGAAATTAATATCTTGTTATAGGTCATGTCATCAGTATTACATTGTATTATTACGTCAGCAACTGCTAAGGAGACTCAGTGTTAAGACTTGGAGAGATGCCTTTATGAATCAAGCCCTGCTACTGATCAAGGCCAGTAAGAGCTATCACTGTACTGACAAAGCTAAAATAGGAATTATGACCACACAAGTAATTTCAATCTGGAGGTACTTCCTTTCTGCATCACAAATTCACAGACTATGAAAGACACAGCGATTAGGAGAATGCCAAGACTGGAAATGGAGAGTGTTCCATAATAGGAACTTTTTCATGGGTTAGAACACTCAGTGAAAGCTACAAAACAGCTGGGGCAGAATACACGTTACAGCCTATGTTCTTGTCTGATATTAGTTTGGGTTCTTTTAAAGCTCTTATTTACCTAAATTACCCCCTTTTTAAACTTACTGAAAGCAAAAATGAAATGTCTATAGCCAGATGAAAACATAAAAACTAATCCAAGTGTGTTCTCATACATCCACACTATCTGTGTGAATACATATTAAAACACTGATTTCTTATATGATGGTAGAAACTCTTTTAAAAAATGTAAATGTTAATGCATATTAAAATGTTCCATTTTATAGTTCTAAAGAAAAATCTCAGATATTCTACTTCTGCAAATTAGTTTGTCAGCTGCAGCCACTGGGAAATATATATTACTGTCTCATAAAAAGTCATAAAATCATCTGTATGATCATAGAACTACTAGTTCACAGTTGTTGCAAACTAAGGTGGGTATTTTCTTGTTTTGTTTGGTAAAATTGAATTAATTAGTACTGACTGAAACTGCTACAGAACAATTATATTAGTCCTGAAAAAAAGTAATCCATGAACATTAATACTTTTAAAGATCACTGCAAAGAGAAATTAATATAAATGTACCAGGTAACACTACATTGAAAATCTGTCTATTTCCTATGCTCTGATACAGCACCAATGTGAAATCACCCTTGTAATTACACAGTGAAGATAAATTGCCTCACTGTCATCAAGTTATAACCGCAGCATTTGGTTCCTCATGGAAGAAGTCAATTGTAGCAATTTCAGCTGTCTATAATCAGTGTAAGCAGTCTCTAACTCCACATCTCTGTGAAGGGAACCAGGATAGCTCAGGTGCAAAAAGAACTGTGTGATTCCAAGTCCACAACTGAACAAACCTCTACTCAGGGTGCCACAGGGTCTTTTGGCTACACAAGAAAATCACAAATAACTTTTTTTTTTTTTAAGGAAGACCAGAAGATACTATGAAAATTACAACCAATCTGTCCCTTACAGAAGTTCATCACATTTGAGAATTCCTGTGAGATCTTTCATGCTGACCTATGTTAAAACAAAACTGAAGTCTTATTTTTCTTAGGGCTTAATCTTGCTTTTGGTGGCATTCATGGTCTCCCTCACCGGACCTCCAC
This sequence comes from Charadrius vociferus, assembly GCF_000708025.1. Classification (NCBI taxonomy): domain Eukaryota; kingdom Metazoa; phylum Chordata; class Aves; order Charadriiformes; family Charadriidae; genus Charadrius; species Charadrius vociferus. Next base: position 2,162,229 of record NW_009649187.1, read on the forward strand.
ATAAGTCATAACACTGTGAATTTAGATTTGTTATTCTCCTTCATTCGTACTGTTGTCCATTAGGAGTCATATTTTACTTATAGTGTTGGTCTTTGGACAAATGTTCTATTAAAACTGCAGAAGAGTTGTTTTGGTTTTTCTTTGCGCTGGGATAGAAACACAGTAAAGATTCAGGCAAAAACACCTAAAATGAAAGCTATTATTTATTACTTATTTCCATAGATACCCGATGCCAAATGATCCAGGATACTGAAGCGCTGCAAATTTTACAAACACAGAATGAATGATAAAGTGTTCCCCAAGAGCTCATAATACAACAACTAAGCTGTAACAGGTGAACTAAACAAGCGTGCAGGGTGGAGTTTGGAAGATGGGAACAATAAACTGGATGCAAGCAATTCTACGGCGATTACAAACTATGAGCCTCCCTGCTGGTATCAGATTGCACTCACTGATTCAGCTGCCTGCTATCCATAAGCACAGAGCCATAGATTTTTCTGAGGAAGCAGAAAACTGCCAGAAAGTTGCCAGAAACAATGTATCTTTGTCAGAAAATAATTTTGTAGCGCTGCCATCAATAATATGCATAGAATGAATCATACCAATGAATCAGGAAAAAATCCCACAGCTTCACCATTTAGGTCCCAACACTATTTCTTGGTACATCTTCGTAAGTGATTTAGTGTGTAGGAAGGGTTATTTTTGATAAGAATTTGCTTTGAGTAGAAGCAGTATGACTGCAAAGTGGTTTTCCTCCTTGTGGAAGAACCAACACTGAAGCTGTGCACAAGGGGTCACCAAAGGCACCCCACCTGGTTCTTCAGAAGTCATTGCCCAATGCCCGTGTGGTACGCTCTTCAAAACAGCTACTGCAGACTCAACTGCCAGCGAACATTCAACGAGGGAAAGCAGTTCTTGAACCATAAGAGACTGCAACAACTTGAATCCTGGTGCCTCTCTCTTTCCAACACACCAGTCAGTAATACAAAACTATCTTAAGGAAGTGAAGATCCTCCCAATAACTTTTTTACTCTCATCTTTAACCTTTTCTGAGAAAGTAAGTCTTCTCGTCTTTTCGTAGTTAGCTCTTTTATGAAAACAGGATTATTATGGCAAATTAGCAGGTTTGTTTTTTTTTTTATTTCAGCCAAACCTTAAAACACATGTAAAACAATGACAAATAAAGGAAGAAAATTCTTCCATAACAGGAAAGAAATGACCAATGCACAGTAGCAAATGAACAGTTTGGCCAGATGTAAGGAAAACTGCTGAGACATGCATGAATTCAACTATTAATAATGGGACAAATGGTTTCAGCTTTAGGTAGCCAGTCAAAACTATTTGTTTCATGTGTAAGAACTAACAGTGACAGCTATTGAGACCATAGTACTCAAGTAATACTATGTATCTTTCATTCCAGAAGTGTACTACACTTAGCAGTGGGCGATTTTTATTTTATAAGCAATAACTAAGATAGACACAGGAAAACTGGTATTTCCCACATGCAGATAGGTATACACAGTCTTGTCATAGCATGGTGGAGCTTGCTGCCAGTGCTACAACTGCTCTGCTCATTACGGGCTTCAGTCTCAAAGTCTGTCAAGCTGGTACTTTTCATGGCACTACATCTACTGGAAAAAAAAGTAAAGAGAAAAACACAATAATCAGGGGAATAAGCTTCATTGTAGGAAACGTCTAAGGCACTATGCCAACATTCAAGAACAGATTAGCTACAACTCTAATATACAAAGCCTTTCTATAGTATCAACTTTTTTACTATTTTCTCAGTATTTTAAATATTGAGACTAGCAATAGAAATTAAAATTCTTCCCAGACAACTACAATGAATGTTTTTAACTGAGGATTTGGGGAGCAAATGACCCCCAGGCCAATATGCACTTGGTGCAAAGTTTTCAATAGTTGGAGAAAGGATTCTCTTCTTCACCACCAGCAGTATGCCTTTCTACATGAATAGTTCAAAACTTTGCTTGGGACTGCTGCATCTGTCTAGAATGGGTCTTTAAAGCAAAAACTGTGAAAAGGAAAGCATCTTTCTTTTGTTTTTTCTTTTTTTTTTTTTTATTCCCCATTGGGATGTTAACCACTCATTTCCAGTTGAGATAGCTGGAAGGACATATGAAGGTGCCATTGGCACCAGTCTTTCAGAGCACAGAATCTGAAAAGCACGTGAAGGTTATAGCTTGAACTATTTTTTGAGCAAAGTACTATTCATTTCAAATAAACATTAGAACTTAATCTTTTTTTCTCTTTTTGAAAAATGTATCATGCTAAGAACAAAGCCTATATATCCCAACATAGCAAAAAACAAGATACAAAGTTCAGTCGCTCCACTTTTATCTGCATTGCCCTCCGCTGTTCTCAAAGTTCTGCTGTGCATCCTACAGTAATCTGCTTATCAATCCTAAAAATGGAGCTGCACAGAAGCAACCTTAAACCAATCCATTTTATCTCACTTTATTTTGCACATTCTGCAGGCTTAAAAGTGAAAGCTAAAATTTTTCACTTCTGCTTTGAAGCCTAGAGCGCATACAGAAGAGGGGAAAAAGGCTAGAGCAGAGTGGTGAGTCCACTTTCAGTATTATTTGCTCTCCTGCTTTCAGCTGAGGTCTAGGCGCATAGAATGCCATACACACTGGATGTTTCTATGTTCTTTGTAAGGAAATGAAATGAAAAGCGATGAACTCTATTTAACTATTGATTTAATGCACAAATAAAATAGGTTTTTTTTTCCCCTGATTGTCAACTTGACCATCCAATATACCTAACTTAAGAGAATCTCTCTTGCAAACAGTGTGTTCACAGTTGCCTGTAGTCTTAACTTGGTTAACTTCAGAATCTTCTGATAGTGAGGTGTTAAAAGCCACACAATGAACCCTGAAGTAATACAGTTTTCCCATGCTTAGCTGCTCCAGTCCTGTCATTAATGCTCTGAAATTGTTTTTGAAGCGCCAGTGCACTCAGTTCTAGACAAACAAAAATGCTAACATGCCCTTTCTCCCCAGCAGTAACTAATACCCAAATGAACCCTTTCCGTGACTGATTTACTCCTCCATTCCTGTTTGGAGGATGACTAGAGGTACAAAACACGGGCAGCGAGATAAAGGATACCTGATGCCAAAGGAGACAGTATGGTTTACCTGTAAGACATACAGAGATCTTCACATACTTCTATCCTGTAAACCCAAGTGCTTGTACGTGTAAACCACTACCTCCCTGTGGTAAACAGTGACTTCTTTTCTCGACAGTGGCAGGTATACTAAGAATAAAAGAGGAAATAATCTTGCAAAATTCATAGTTCTGCCTCTGTACAGGGAGAGATAGACATGTCAAGAAAATGTGGAGGATGGAAATTCCACTTTGGAACCAAGTTGGAGTTGAAAGAAAAACTATATATAGGTCCCAGCCTCAATCCCATTTAAAAGAGCAACAGGCAAGAGGATTGGGAACAGAAGTCTATTAGGTACAACTCTAATGTGTTAATTAACTGAATTAATTTGTTTTCTAAATATGTATTTATACATTTTTACTCTAACAGAGACTAACTATTTTTGCTTAACAAAACTATGCAAAACAAATCTCAGATTAAAAGCATCTGGGATCTGTCTCTGGCTTTCAGGGTATGGACATGGTGCGATACAGTTTAGATTTTTTTTTTTTAATTAATTTAAATTAACACACTTTGAATAAGAGAGTTACTTAAATCTTACCATTAACATCCCCCTTTTGAGAATTTGGCTAAAATAAATGGCAGCAAGTTGATACAGAAAGAGGCTACCATTCAACCACTGAGCCGGAAAAACTGCAATTGAGTCTTGCAAAACTTTCACAGTTCATAAACTAGCCCCTGGAAACCTGGTGGGTTTCTGAGCACTCTCTATACTTCTTACATCCCATTGCGTACCAGAAACTGACGCCGACCTTTCACTATCTACAGTTAACAACTATGCTCCTCACAGTTGTGTGTGTGTGTATGAGACATGATTCACTTGCTTTTATTCCATGGAACTGATGATTCATTCAATCGTCTCCAGATCATGTTAACATACCAAACATGCACATAAAGGAAGCAAAAAAAAAAAAAAATCAAGCTCTTAAACTTTGTTATGCTCAAACATTGTGGGGTTTTTTTGGTTGTTTTTGGGTTTTTTTTTTGAGAGAGAGAGGAAAAAAAGAAATCAACCATGCGGAGCGGAACCAGCACAGGTTGTGTTTCTGCTGAGAGGCGAGGTTTGGGAAACACACCCAACCCACGTGTAAAAGGAGCCGCC
>NW_009649187.1:2168245-2182097 GCF_000708025.1 Charadrius vociferus
AGGTGCTTCCCCATCCCGGGGAGCGCAGCGTTACCGATGTCGGGGGGGAAAGGACCCTTTCTTCCCGTGCTCTTAGCGCATCGGAGTAGAACTTCAACATTTTGGGTGGTCCACGGGCACAGCGTGTCGGGTGCGGAGCGGGAAGACTCACTGCTCCGTGAAGGACTGCTGCACAGAAATGCCGCCGTGTTACTCCTGTTGGTGTAGGAAAAGGGCCACTGCAGCAATGGGTATTTTCGCCTTAGTTTACTTCTGCTGTGCCGATTGTGACTCATCTCTTATCCTTGGTAATTTCCAGTGGAAGAAATAATTTTAACCAAGGAATTAATGAGAACATAACACGATTGTACGACATTACTCATGTATTCATTAATTCTAATTAAGCAACTGTTCCTTTTACTCCCATCCCACAGTCAACAATGGAAATAAGTGTAATATCAAAATACATGCCACGAGAGCTCTTTGCAATAGGAATCCCCAATTTGTACTCTCTGTGCACCACAGGAGTTTCCCTGACTAATTTTTAGATGACTAAGCTTCTCAATCAAGTTTTCCTGAGATGTAACGGTAAAGCAAACAACTTCTTCCTGCTGGTAACAGAACCAATGTTCCCTGTAACTTGCTTCACGCTGCCTCTTGCATGAAGTTTGGGATAAGGCCCCTTGCCTGTCCCGAGAACCATTTCCCTGCCAGCCAGGAGAGCTGCTGGTCAGCAGTCAGGACTACTGACGCTAACTTAAAGCGGAACGTTCACCTGCAAGTTAGCACCTTTGATGAGTTCAACTTTCATTCTTTGAAGGAAGGCAGGAGAGCGGTTCCGAAAGGTTCACGTTAGCCATGATGCTTTCCAAGTTGCAGTGCACTAAGAAAAACTTTTATCTAGGGAAGAATTCTTTTGTACCGACTTACTTATATGTTTTTCCCTCTTAGCCACTTCAAGCCTTCGTGGCAGCACTTACCAGGATATCTGAGTTTAAGATGCTTTAGCGTCATCTGACCGAGTCGCAGCATCACATTTATTTAGATATCAGTGTGCACAGTCAGTGAGTGGATATTCTGAGGCTTTGCTGGTCAGACTAGTGTTCATCTTGACTGTCAGGTCAGTTGTTGGTTATAATTGGGTTTGTGATAATCAGCCAGATTTGTGATATCAGAGCAGTGCATTCAACTCCTTTGAGTTTATGGTCAATGAGGGTCACACAATGCACAAAATACTTTTAGAGATTAAAAGAAACTTCATTGGAAATAAACTGAACTATCTATACTTGAAGCTATTGCATCACTGAAAACTCAAGACATCTCTGAATTGTTTTACCTGGGTCCTATCCTTAAAGTTTTTGAGGGGTTTTCTTTTGTTGTTTTCGGGGTTTGGGTGGGGGGATTGGTAAGTAAAACTTCTGACTATAAGCTTTCATTTGCAGAAAATAGAGAAATTCTGGATCATAAGAGACCAGTTCCAGAGAGAGACAATGTTTCTCACTGGGGTCTTCGTTTATTTGAAAAAATGGCAGAAAAAGAACAAATTCCTTCCTAGTCCTTCCTGTGCATGAAGGTACTTGAGCACTCTGTGATTTTACTGGAAAACAAGTCCTGCATTAAAAATTCTGGGAGGCATGACAGTTCCAAATTGTAACAACATTAGGACTGTCAGCAAGGAACAACTGGTGCCTACACTGAAGTCACAGAAGAAACCAAACCAAAAGATAAAGATATTCAAGATATTGTTTCGAGTAGAAAATGTAGCTACCAATGATGGTCTAGACACGGCAGGACAGCGCTCAGAGGAGATTAGCTTTCTTTACTAAGACAGCAAGGAAGGCACACAATAAAACCACTGCAAAACACGATTCAGTGTTAAGATGGTTATCTCACCAAATATTCTCTGTCTACCTAAATGATGGATGTGGGTTTCCCCTGTCAAAGTTTTCTTCACAGCCAAGAGGGCCACAGGTTTAAATATAAGTACATATATACAATATGTAATTGTAAATTTACACAGAAGCTTATCTTCTCACACGTTTGCTTGGCTCCTAGGAAACACCAAATAGCAAGAGACTAATAATCAAGAGTTGGCACCACTCGCTCTATTTGTTGCAATGTAAGACATAAAGGTCTAAATCCATTAAGTGGCTGTGAAAACCTCAACTGCAGATTTCAGTTTTATTTCATATCTTAGATAATACTAAATTTTGAGTGTAAATAGCTTTTACAGCTTCACAGTAGACTTTGCATACAGCAGAAAATGGTTTGTCTGGTTCAAGACTCAGTTTTCTAATTATATTTCTTTCACTTCCTCTGCTGATTTTATTTCTAGTAGAGTGAGGAGCCTTAAACTACTCCCTGGGGCTCTCTTCATCCCAAGCTTTTTAACATGTAGGTGTTTCCTCAAGATGATGGCTTTTGTAAGCTGTTGGTTAATTGTGATTAGAGCAACAGCCACATCTGGATCTCCTCTTCTGATGATGCATCTTTGGAGAACTGGCATGAATGTGGTTCTCAGCTCTAAAATATGTGGTTGGGAAATATTTTTTAAAACTAAAACCAAGAAAAATCAAAGCATTTAACTTGGTTCTCAGCAGTCACTACTTTTAGAGTTGTAAGTCATTGGTAGATTCTGCCTCTCAAATAAGTCCACATGCTTTCCACTGAAGGACAAGCCATAACCTTTTGGTATACATTTATCTTTCAGATCCCCAGCTCTCAATTTCTGACTTAATATACGTTAATCTGAGCAGGTGCTCTCCCTACCTCCTCAGGAATATTGCCAGGGTACATTTTTCCATTTCCAAAGCTTACACAGGAATTGCAATTCATGGCTTTAAAATATCTAGCATTAATTATGCAGCTTTCTTAAGAGCTAGGACTTCTTGCCAGAGTGAGTGATGAGTCCCTCTCTCCCTTTCATCCAGAATTTGACTACTAAGCTGTCTTGTTTAGCAGAGTACTAGGGCACTTCATGACTACTTCCATTTGAAAAAAAGAGCATCACCACTCTTAGCTCCCTATTTAGAACCATTATGCTATTTTAAATACTGTTTTACACTATGATTTTGCATTTCAGGCATTTCAGTTTCATCCGTTGTATACGTTACTGTGTCATATGCAAGAGGTTCTCCAAGACTATCAGTTGTTTACTGGTCGGGTATAGGCACCCCTGGGTTTTAGTTTTACTGAGCACAGCTTAGTGGTGCTCCGTGGTGCTTAGTGGTGCTTTCCCAGCAACCATGAGACTAAATTGTGAATTCTGCTTTTTGGTGAATATTTTCAACTTGAGCATTGTTTAATTTCTATTGTATAAATACCAAAACACACTGACATATGAATTACACGGCAGAAAACAAGTGCTCTCTTGCCTTTGGACTAGACTGAAAGAGTTTTCACTCAGTTGCAGAGGGGAAGGAAGAGGTGTAAAACACCTGCTCAGCCTGACTTCAGCTCCATCAGGAGGAAAAGTTGCCAGATGATCTCTCTGCCTAATTACAAAGTTGGTGCAGAGCCTACCACAAGAAAATGTAAGAGTTTACTCTCTCCTCAGGACAAAGCATTTGAGATCAGTGGCTAAATGGCAAGTTTAATATCATTTATTTGTGCATTGTAAATATGTAAATAAATGACAAACATCTTCTAGCTACCAGCCAGCATCTGTTACTAATGACAAACATGTCCAGTGTTGGAGCAGTTCAGAAGCACAGTTACAGGCAACATCAGAGCTAGACCCTCATCAGGGCGTTCTGCCCTCTTGCAAAGGCAGCAGGAGTCTCCACGGATCTGCTCTAGTGCTTTCAGGCAACTCATATCTCATCTCCAGTCCCACTGTTCCAGAAACTTTCTTTACTTCCTTCTATTTCACTACTATTTTTTTTTTTAAACTCAACCATGCTCTATATCTTTATTGTTAAGCATTTTAGTTTTAATGTCAGAGAAAGGTGTTTCCCAGCCGTAGTTTTAATTTCATCATTTTATGCAATATGAACTAAGGTATAATTACATTATATGAGAGACTATTACAACATGTCATTTTGTAGGCAGGATAAAATACCTGTGAATGACTATGGGCAATCTCCCTCCAAAATGGAGAAGGGTATAGACAGGTTGTCTCCTAGTAACGAGCTGTATTGTTTCACACTGGGGAGTTCTGCTCATAGAGAATTGCGAGAGAGGTTTTTAATAGACTAAACTATTAATGTTCTCTTTGAGTGGGTTGGCAGGACAGGACTGATACCTGTGCTCAGTAATCACAGCAGCTGTTTCTGAGCAAGTCTCCCTTCTGTCAGCGAGGAGACAATCCCTTATCAAGAGATTCAGAGCATAATTACTGAATGGAGTCAGTCCTTTAGAAGCCCAGAGGCCACACTGGACAGTCACTTTTACACTGCTGAATGGAATGAAGGAAGGAAGGAAAGGAGGATGGCAGAGCAGAGTCTCCAGGAACAGTTTTCCTCTTCATTTACAGATGGGGACATAACTGGTCTCCTGCACTTCCCCATTCTGTAGCCTGTGTGTGGAAAACAGCTCACAAATCAATTGAGAGAAGTAGCTGCTCAGGGGGATACCTAAATTCAGACCATGTGCATACCCTACCCATATAAACATTTTTGGATTATCCTAAATAAAAATATTCCCTGCATCGAGTCTTTATTTTCTTTTGATGATGTTGATTTGAGCCAGTGTTGAAGTGAAAGAAAGCAGGACTAGACTACTTTTTTTTTTCTTTTTTGTTAAGATCCCTAGAAATTAGTTTTTTTAAATGTCTAGATTTTCTGGTAAAACCCCTGCGGTGGGTATTGCTGGCAACATGAACAGTAAGATACATTACAACCAGTCAAGTTCATGTATTACACCGATTTCTAAATTAGAATTCAAAATCCTGAAATTCACAAGTTTCATCTGGTATGTTTTGTTACGGTCCTTGCTGGGGCATCTGAACCCGTTAGTACTAAAAGGGAAAATATATTTTTAAGTTTTATTTGTATGTCAACTAGAATGTAGGAATAGAGATTTTTTAAAGGTAGGGAGAAAAAAAAAAACACAACAAAACATTCTGCTTACACTGTATTTGTTTTCAGTTTCGCCTGTGGACCTTGTTGAAAACAAGGCAAGTTGTAAGAGGTTTATGTATTTAGGGTGGAGCAGTTGATGTCTCCATGTAGATAACTAGAGCTGTGGATACCGGGGATTTCCTTTACCATGGGATGCAACAGTACAAGAAGAAAAGGAAAAAGAAAGATTTGTGTGGCACATCCATCCCACAGATCAGAGATCTTCCTTGAATTTCTTTAAAAAGAAGCAGCCACTAAGGGCTCTTCCCACAGGACAGAGCACAGATGGATTGAAAAGTTCCCATATGAGAAGCAGCTTTTCTAATTATTAAGGCTCAACCTATTCCCTAGAGAATACTTAGGATGACACAACACACACAATATTGTATATAAAAAAAAAAATCTTTAGCACATACTAAAATGCACAGTATAAAACTGCATTTTTTTCTGCATGAACATATTTTATACATTTTTTTTTATCCCTTCTGCATGTACCTGCTGGCACCATCACTTAGGACACAGTAACATTCCTTATAAATTTCCTCCCAGACAGGAGGGATGCAGCAGTTTAGTCCTAAATGATTTTAAAAACTATTATAAAAAAACATATCTGAGCAGTCCAAACAGCTGAGTACATAAATTATTATTAGGTTATATATATATATTTTGAAAATGAGTCAGTGAAAGATTTTCTTATCAGGCGGTAGCGTACTGGTATATTTTCTTGGCAAACATAGAAAAGATTTTCAACCAAGAGATAAGGAAGGAGAATTTGACAGACTGCTCTTTATACTTCTAATCAGAATGGTTACCAGGATATTTTGGTTTATCAAATGCATAAAAATTCTCCCACTATGTGAAAACTTTCACTCATTAAAGCATGAAGAGTTTATAGCTGCAAATCCATGCAGAAAAAAATACAGTGCTTTCATAATTTGATCTGTCGTGTTCAAAACCAGGTACTGCATAGCTCCATAATGGCGTATTGAGCATTATTTATTTTTAGCTCATTTATTTAGTGAGGTGCGTGATCTCTTTATTTTCGAGTCCTGCTATTTACAGACGAGTTTATAGCAAACTGAAAACGTTTTAGTCACGTGTCCAATTGTTATTTCTCCCGACTTCCCTCCTCTTAGGCAGAGCTGCCTCTCTCTTGGCAGCTGGGCTGCAGGGAGGCGACGAGAGCAATCACAGGTGGCTTTTATTTGTTCACAGCAGACATGGCAACACCTTGGACTGCTGTATCGAATACTCCAGAAAGCCTTAACTATCCTGTCCTTTCAATTAATTTTCAGCTTTGCATATGAAAAGCCGACATAAGCATGGCTGCTGGGAAACATGGTGACACCCTGACATTCGTCAGTAAAGCGCAGGCAGGCGATTGCCTGTAAGGTAGTCGGCGAGAGCAGAAATGGAAGTGCAGAAACACTCTGCCCATCAGATTAATGAAAAGGAGCGTGCCTCAGACAACCATCTCTCACCTCTGGATAATTAGTTTGCAAAGCCTAGGGGAGGGAGGCCACGCAAAAGTACTTCTCTCATGGCATACCCCCTTTCCTACTGTTTTTAACTATGAATTACTTTCTCTGTAAGCCAACAAGCTGTTTTCTGAGCAGCAGGACCATGGCCGCCTGCTCCCTACCCACTTTTGTCCTGTAAACTAGCGCTGCCCCTTTTCCCGGTGCTCCCAGATGCCCGTTTCCCTTCCCAACCACAGCACCCAAAGCATCACCCACTGCCCTTCTGCATCCCTTACAGCTCTCCCCCTTGGAGCTAAGCACACATCAGGGACTAGCCAGGCTCACTGCCATTAATTGGGGTGGCATTAATCTGGGCCATTCTCCTCTGACCAGTTGCTGTTTTTCACAAAGCTTCCAGGAGCTTCATGTTCTTGAAGTCTTTCTAGATGTCAAACACAGCTGAAACTTGTCAGTAGATTCAAGCATCGTTAGGGAAGGGAAGCCAGCAGCAGATGGACAAACTGTGAGACTGTAGGTCTTACTTCCTTCAAACACCCAGCTAAATGCCAGTTAGACCTAGTCTTCAGAATTTCTCTTACTACTAACCAAAACTTGGCTATAAAGGTGGTTAAAAGCTCAAACTACACTTTCAGTAACCTTATGATAAACATTCCTTAATTGAGATTCAAAGTTTTGAGAAAGAGATTTAAAGCAACCAAATTTACAGTCAGCCTTAGTGATAAATCAATGGAAGCATGTGGACATCTAAACTTAACATTGAATCTATTTTCACACAGCCAAAACTCCAAATAGGAAGAATCTACAAGATGAACTAGTGAAACTGAAAAACTTTACACTTTACAATTTTATGTAATGGAAATTTCAAGATCTCATCTAAATTCCTGCCAAATTCAGGATCCATATGCACTGCTGTGGAGTTAATTTGAATTTGGAATTTAAGGTGTTACTTCTTTTCACTGGTGTAATAGCATGTTCGATAGAGACAAATTCATAGTTGGAGAGATGAAATGAGAAAGAGCAGCAGAGCGTGAGGAAACAAAGATTGGAAAAAGAAGAGCAGTAGAGAGAAAGAGGATGCATGTCAGGTGCCTGTAGAATTTAAGTTCTCAGCTGCGCTGCCCGTCAGAGAGGTAGCTGCAGGTACAGAGGCAGGAGCGGGCTTTTTCATGCTGTTAGGAGACTTCATTCACAAACTCTGGAAGGGGGAGTCAAGAAAAATCAATGCCACTTTTTCCGTCTGGTTGCCCACAAGATCACATGAATGAAATCTGTCAAGGATGCTAAATGACTCGCAAGGCTGGATGACTGTGTAATTACTGCAATTTCCTTCTTCCTCCCTCTGTGTTTAGTTTATGTTTTCTCTGCTACCTTCTGTCCAGCCCCACACATCCTTAGTTACTGATAGAAGTCACTAATTTTAGACATACAAATTAAGTGCATTATAGAGAATTATGTAGACCAACCAGAGGGAAGGAGAAACCTTCATAATTGCTTAGATACAGACATTGGTGGAAGAGTAAATAAGAACATGGATGTACAAACCATCTGGTGAACTGCACAGTGAAAAGCGGGTAGGTTCTGTCTACCTAGGATGATATCCTCATTTATAGTCTTATGCCCCTATTGTGATGCTGTAATGCAAGGAGAGATTTTTGAAAGGCAAGAAGAAAGGGCACCAGTTAAGTATAAATCCATGTTTCACAGAAGACTTTTTTTCCTTTAAAACACTGTTATGTCTATGGATTTTCCTCAACTAGGAGGGAAGCTATCAAATACCTTTGAAACCTATTAAAAAAGCCCTCATACATTAGAATGTAGAAAGGAAATGTCTTGTTCCTGACTGATTTTATTTCCTACTTGTAACTAAATAATTTTCATAATCCCGTTGTTGCCACCACAGAAAACAAGCTGGTCAGACCTGGTTTAGTAACTGACGTACAGGTAAAGCTTCATTAACTCTGTGTATAGGTGTATAGGCAGAAATACAATAAAATCAGAATTTTTAAATAAATATCCAAAGACAGATTTTTTAATGTTGATATTTTCAGTATCAGATAGTTTCACTAGTATTTTAAGATTTGCTTTTCCAAATGGAAGTGAGCAAATTTAACTCTGCTGTGACTGCAGCACTTTGGATTTTAGGTTTCAAAGCTCGGACATCGCTGACTGGACTCTCATTCAAAATGAAAATCTTGTACAACACAACCAAATTTTAGTTTCTATTTGCAATGAATTCTTTCAATTGTCAAGTACCAGTCTCAAAAATGAGTCAGTGTCTAGTGAAATAAATAATTAAATAGGATGGCTGTCTAAAAGAGAGCACACCGTGACCTGTAGTATATGTAGTGAAATCTGACTGGTTATCATCTGCTGTTTGAGTATCTCCAAAGCTTCAGAAACCTGAGCAAGGCTGGCCTGAGGCCTCTCTTTCATTTCTACCTTGGTAACAGGAGTTCTTAAACCATTAGATGGATCCCCTCGGTGATGTACAGACACCTCCAGTGTGGCCCCTGCTGCACCGTGACAAGCAACTAGGAGAAACTGGAAGACACTGAATGCAAAATGCACAACTTTTCTTATAAAAACCAAGTACTGATCTTCTATTTGTTATCATTTGGACTCTGGAGGTTGTTTGGACTGCAAAGCCACTTGGAGTGACAACTGGAGCTAGGTGTGTCCTTCCTGCGGTATCACAGCCACCCCGTTCAGTGAGGTGAAGAAAGAGGCGTACTGATGTGTCAGGATGCACTTAGGCTGGCATTAGCTGTGCTAAGCCTGTCTGGTAGATAGAAGACTTCTGTCTCCAGAACAGATTTTAGGCACATTTCATCAGCCCGAGCTTAATCCCCTCCTGACAGCATGCCTACTTTAATGCCATCTTTTTTTTTTTTTTTTTTCTCGGATAATTTCACCCATCTTTCACCACAGAGTTCCTCAGTAAGTAGACTTAGGGGTGTGAAGGGGGCTGGACTGTTAGCAAGAGAGGTCAGATTCCTCTATCTAAGAGATTTGATGCAAGACCACACGATATTCAGCTAAAGGAGTGGCTTCATTACTAGTGTGATTAGGTGATGCAGTTCATACACACTTTGTGCTTAGCCACACTCTGGAGGCTGATGGTAACTCCTGGTAGCCATTACTGGTGATTTGCCTTCTGAGAACATCCGCCCACTATCAAACTGTTCCCGTTTGCAAGAGAGACACCAAATGAGGACTTCCCTCCCCACCCCCCCATTAGCAGTGTAGTCTGCATAGCTAACAGCTTAGAAATGTTTCTTTTTTTTGTTGTTGACTGGTTGGGTTTTTTTTGGTTTTTTTTTTTTCAGTGGCTTATATGTTAAGTCTGGCAATTTCAGTAAGCTCCAGCATCTTGCTTCCTTCTCCCACAATCCCCAAATATGCATCACTGCAGCACACACTGCTGGTACCCACAACTCTCCTTTTCAGTCCCTGTTGCAGCTCCTAATTTTTTCATCTTTGCTCTCCGCAGGGAAGGTACCTCGGCTGCCTTGCATTCATTCTTCATTCAGCAAAATGTGGAACAAATGTTCGGTGACAGCCTGTTGCACACTGGTTTAATAGTGCATAAAACAGAAACGCTATTGATAGCAGCTTTTGGAAATTCAGCATTTTGTATTTAAAGCTGTTCAGCTTTACAGTAATGTGATGGTTCATTCTGCAGTTAGATTTCCAGAGAAGTGTGGCTTTATGGAAAGCAGTAGTACTGTATTTTTACAACACTTTTGGATTTCCAGGAGTCCTTTGTAAACTTCTAAGACAGAAGTTTGTTCCAGATATTGCAAGAGGAAGGGTAAATAATGCAAACATCCCATTAACCTCAACAGAGTACTTCATGCTCCATCTTCTCCAAGAAGTCACTAAAAGATTTTTGAAGTGGCAAGAAATGACAGCAATTTAAATCAATAATAATGATACATTTCTCTTGTGGATATGTATTTCTACCTAATGGAAAAATCTTAAAAGCCAACTAAGCACTTCATTACCAGACCATGTACTTCTGACTACTAGTGAAACTGTGTTACTGCATTAAGGAAAGAGATGTTTGTATTAGAGGGAAAAACCACAACCAATTTTTCAAACTTAAATGCAGACTTGGACATACGTTGTCCTGGATATTCTTCTGTCTTCCCAGCCTCTCCCTCTGCTTCTTGTTCACTTTCCCTTTTAGGACTCTAAGCAGCCCCATTTTTTCCAGATTTCTCTCTCCCCAGTGCAGGTCTTACTTCACTGCCAGTTACTTTCCTCCTATATTTCTGTTGTCCTGCCATACCTTGCAGAGGTTACGCATTTTTCTTCCGTGGCACCCATAGTGGCTGCGTGGAGGAAATCCCTCCATCTCTTCCCGTGTGACTGGGGAGTGGTTCCGCACGGTATGAAGAGGTATAGAAACACCTTTCCCGTGAGGCTCTTTGGCATCCCCCTGCCCTGAGTTTTTGGCTGCTGTAAGCAGACTGTGGGATACCCCATATAGCCATGCGCTCTGCTTATTACATGAAAGGGCTCCATTTTTTCCTGGGGCTGAAGATGGCAGTGCAAACCTATTCCTATCCCTTTCTCTTAAAAGGCCTTCATGGATTTTTTTTTTTTTTTTGTCTATCACAGGATAGCTGCTTTCCCAGCAGACTACGCTGAAGGCCGCAGAACGTGGGCCCCTCTCCCTGCATCTGGGGAGCATCCCTGGGACCACAGAACATATTGGGTCTTTCCAGTTGTTCTCTCTCCTGTTGCACTAATATTCTCATTGGCAGTTGGCTCTTCTGAGCCAGCCAGGAGGCATTCTTGTAAACAGAACAGAAGGTAAAGAGCTACAGAAGCCAAGACCATGCTTTTACACATAGTAATTAGTTTTATAAGAGCATTTGGGGGTCAGGCATCATTTCCTGCCTGCATTCAATTCCTGTGAAAGTTTTTAAGCATCTTCGAAGACAGCTCTTAGAGAGCTTTGCTTTTCAAGTTGTAACATAAACGTAAGATGTGACATTTTAAGAAATACTTTTGTATATGGTTAGTTTCTAATCTTCTAAGAATAAGCCAATCAGATGCAAATCTATTTCCCAACAGCATATAATATGTCATCTTAATATAGACATCCTTCCAGGCAGTGTGGTTTCCCTAACAGCAAAAAATAGAAAGCTGTCCTCATGGAGGGGGGTGGAAATAATACAACACTGCTCAAGTAATCCTATCAGAAGACAGTCAAGAAGCCTTCAGACTGTAACTTGCCATTGAATCCTGATTGTCACCTGCAGCTGGTAGCACAGCTAATAGTGCACCTCTGAGAAATCGCCCACTTCAGTGGTTTACCTCCATTTACCTCTGGTGCACTGGCAGTATTGGAGAGATGCAAGTTGTGACATCTCCAGTCCTTAGTGAACACAAAGGAACTGCACACAGAATAAAAAACAGTCTCAGTTCACCTTTCATCCGTACCCAGAAATGCAAGAAGCAAGAGATAGGTGACAGATCTTTAAGGAGTCACCACCTGCTAAAGAAAACCAGCAGAACCCGTGACGGCGGCTAGGTGAACGGTCTTATCTTCCATCAGGACTGTAACTAGGATCTGAGCAACACGAAATGTTTTCAGTGTGCAAGCTTTCCTACAGCGGCAGGTGAGAATAGCAGTTTTGTTTCAGGTATAAAATATTATAAGTATAAAAGTAAATATGTTTCCAGTTTTCCCTTTTAAACTTTTCCTCAACAAGGCAATAATAGTAGAAACACTCATTTTGTGTATAGAAAGTAATAGGAAAACGTCACAATTATCAGCTCTATAATAACACTGTAAGACATTAAACAGTGTTTTATAAGAAATATGATCTTTTCTTTGACTAGACTTATGTCTTGAAAATACATTTAACATCTCAGGAAAATATAACATAAACATAACTCATAACATAAAATAACTGGCAGGTCATGGTGGCTAATTTTTTTCAGAACTATTGAAGTGCTGAACAACAGAATGAGCACTCAAACAGCAACAACATGCCAAAAAGGATGATTCTATTCACAGTTTCATTTATGCAAAAATGAAGTAACAAATTACCCCCATCAGACAAAACTGATGCACAGAGTGCAGGAAGGAGTCCACGTTTCTACCTTTGTTCGCCCAAGAAGAACAAGGGAAGGTTTGCAAAGTGCATTCTGGGCTGTCAAAAGCACTCACTTAATGTTTGAGTCGCCACAATGCCGATGACCTGGAACGCCTACCACTTTTTTTGTGTTGATTAAACTTCATTAGAGGTGAAAAAGCTGCCTGCTGTTGCAAGGGAGGGGGGAAGGAGGCACTAACAGGCCACTTTCCAAACAGATTTCCCAGAAACAGAGCAATTAATAAAGGGCCCTAGAAATGCTTTTTGTGCACTTCTATTTGTTATGTCACGAAGTGTCAACTGAAAGCTTAATGAATCATAAAATGCAGCATTTTTATGATTATTTCTTCACGCCTAATCCAGATAGTTCTAAAAACACAGTGTATTAGTAATGCACAGGCAGCATTTCGATCTAGCTTCCCCTTGACCAAGGTCACATACACAAAACAAATAGTTCTGCGAGCAGAGGAGCTAACAGAACTTGCTGTGGATTTTATCTGGGAGCTGAGTTCACTGGTACCAAACTTGGAGTGAATTTCAAGTGAAGCTTTTCCCAGATTTGGGATACTCATAACATAGCACATCTCACGTTTGTAAGAGTCACGTCCTCAGAGAAGGGGCTTCCTCTTGTCAGGGGCACTCTTAAAGCCTCTCACTCTCCTCTGTAACGGGCTCTTGATTTTCATGAATTTATAAGCAAATAAATTGCTTAGAGACTGCTGCTGCTCTAATTTGGTCAAAATTTGCTAGTGGGTTAAAAAGCTGCCACAGCAGGACAGACAGATGCATGACCACATCCAAATCACATGATTGCATAAGCCTTGTTTGCTTAGAAAACCAGACTGAGAATTCCCAGACCCACAAAAAGGAAATCGTGGAGAAAGAAAAGAGCAATTCAAACAATATATTGACAACAGCTAAAAAGTACCTCCTACTCCTAGCCACAGCAAATCTACACACATGAAAAAGTTTTGAGACAAATATTGTTCACAGATTAAAAACATCTGAATGGCTCTCATTTACCACAATAGTTTCATTTTTTTCATACAGGAAACACAATTGAGCTTCACTGAGCTACCAATGGACATTGTGAAAGAGTTGTGGTGAAAGGAGTTAAATCCAGTTGGTGGCTGGTCACAAATGGTGTTCCCCAGGGCTCAGTATTGGGGTTGGTTCTCTTTAATATCTTTATCAACAACCTGGATGAGAGGTTCAAGTGCAC
>NW_009649187.1:2182362-2186264 GCF_000708025.1 Charadrius vociferus
CGTGGGGTTGTTGGTCAACAGCTGGCTGAACGTGAGCCGGCATTGTGCCCAGGTGGCCAAG
This sequence comes from Charadrius vociferus, assembly GCF_000708025.1. Classification (NCBI taxonomy): domain Eukaryota; kingdom Metazoa; phylum Chordata; class Aves; order Charadriiformes; family Charadriidae; genus Charadrius; species Charadrius vociferus. The sequence continues at coordinate 2,182,424 of NW_009649187.1, forward strand.
GCAGCCAACAGCATCTCGGCCTGTGTCAGGAACATTGTGGCCCACAGGACTAGGGAAGTGATCGTCCCTCTGTACTCAGCACTGGTCAGGTCCCACCTTGAATACTGTGTTCAGTTTTGGGCCCCTCACTACAGGAGGGACATTGAAGTACTGGAGCATGTCCAGAGAAGCACAACGAAGCTGGTGAAGGGTGTAGAGCACAAGTCTTATGAGGAGCAGCTGAGGGAAGTGGGGTTATTTAGCCTGGAGAAAAGGAAGCTGAGGGGAGACCTTATCGCTCTCTACAACTACCTGAAAGAAAGCTGTAGTGAGGTGGGGGTTGGTCTCTTCTCCCCAGTAACAAGTGACAGGACAAGAGGAAATGGCATCAAGTTATGCCAGGAGAGGTTTAGAATGAATAGTAGGAAAAAGTTTTTCGCAGAAAGGGTTGTTAAACATTGGAACAGGCTGCCCATGGAAGTGGTAGAGGCACCATCCCTGGAGGTATTTAAGAGACGTGTAGATGTGGTGCTTAGGGACATGGTTTAGTGGTGGTTTTAGCAGTGCTAGGTTAATGGTTGGACTAGATGATCTTAAAGGTCTTTTCCAACCTAAATTATTCTATGATATGCTTCATCATCATAATATCAATAAGACAATGCATTGCATTAAAGAAATGTTATCTAGTGAATGACAGTTCTTATTGTAGAAGCAAGACGACATCCATCTTCATTTTTAAGTTTTCCTTCAGAGAGAACTAAGTCAGGTAACAAGTATTTCTGTTCAGAGAAATAAGAGAATGAGGATTCAATCTCTTTAAGGATGTTTTTTCTTTGTATCTTGTAAGCTATACAGTTTTCTTTCACACAGTATTTTTCACTAGAAACAGGATCAAAGCAAACTTTCTGAAAACACCTCCTTGGTTCTGCAGAAGCTCTGCTTTGGAAAATTGTCTCCTTTGATTCTCTTCCTTTTCCCTCCCCATGAGCTATTTTCAGTATTTCCAACACACTGTTAGTCATAACAAGTTACCAGACCTGGAGGGTATTAGCTCTCCAGTGAAGCAGAAACAAATCATAGATGAGGTTCTCCTCAGATAGCTTCAACATACAAATGACATGGAAATCACAGCACCCTGAGTATACTGATGCAACTTACTTTGAATAAAAAAACTGATAATATTTTTAAACAAATGTATATTTCTGAAGAAAACTCTAAATGAGCATCTCTTCCACAGGAGAAATTTATGTTGTTCTAGGAACGCTTACACAGGTGATAGGGAACAGGGTTGTATGGCACCAGGAAGGCATGACAGCAACACTTGTCCTCTCCCAGCTTTACACACACCTCCCATCCATTCTTTTGTCTTTCCTCCTAGCTGTAGTTCTTGCTTTGTTCCCCCCCTCCTTTTCTTCACCTGCTTCCCAGCCACCACCATGGAGTGGAACAGCATCTCAGACACTGGCAGAGAGCTCTTACTGCCCGGCAGCTGGTGCAGATGCTCTGTCATCCCCGCACTGGAACAGCAGCGCTGTGCAGTGTGACCTGAGCTACTGTCTATCTGCAGAAAGAGCGATGCTCGGCCTTTGCATACGTGCCAGGATTTTGCATGCACTGGAAAAAGCTCAGGGTTGTTTCCACCGAAGTGAGCTCAGGTGGGTGATGCTCGAGGTAAACAAGTCTTCAGCTGTGGAACCCATCCCCGCCAGCTTTTTCCACTGCAGCTGCTGACATGCCCACCTGTGCTGCACGAGCATCATTCACCCGGCTGCAGCACTGCTCCAGGGGCACAGCTTCGGGAGGCTGCACTAAGCACTAGTGCGGCTTCACAGACAGGAGGTAGTGCATTTGTTAATACCTAAGGTAGCAGGTAGGTTAGATTTGATAGTGGGAGAAAAGACTATAAACCCAAAGGTTAAGCGATGGGTATTGTCACTTGAAGGAGCAAATTACTTTATCTTTCCTTGCTTCTGAATTAGCTGCAGTCTCAGTACTAATTTTTAGTTATCTTACGGTTTGCTCCTTGCAATATATGCTGGTTAAATTCAAGTCAAGACTTTAGTATTTTTTCTGTTTAATGGGACGCTCTACAGACCTCCTACTGTACGCAATATAGATCTCCTCTACCAAGCATATTTGGAGTCTTGTTTTTTTCCTGGGGAGGGTAACAGCACAATTTTTCTCGCCAACTGCCTAGGTACATGTAAATAGTCAGTTGTGAAGTTTGTGTGTTCAGAGAAGAGCTAGCGAAGTGCCAAAATCCAGGAGTAACACAAGTGCTCATTACAAAGGTAGCATTTCTCACAACAATCATGCTTTGTCTTTTTAGCAGACAAGCTGTACTAGTTGCTGCGGATTTGTTTTTCTGATGGCCTCCTCTCCCAGGGAAACAAAATCCCCCGCAAGCAGCAGTGACTGCTATAATTGCTGAGAGCAGAAATAAATGCACATTCAGGACTGATCGACTAATAACCTTTCCCCTCCATGCCCCCAGCCCAGCCCATTATCTGTGTTTTGCATCAGTTACACGGAAGCCTAAAAGTAACCAGACAATTCTGAAACCTGAGCAGCTGAAATGGTTTCAGTCCCTCCCCACACCAAGGAGCAGGATTAACCTCTGGCAATTACACTATGGTTAAAACCCAAACTTTTTCATTCAGCTGAACCCATATGCTTTTCAAAATACACACGCTGGACTTAGAGTAACCCAGAAATAACAAGGTATTAATGCAGACAAGAATTTTACTGCTCTCATATACAGGGCATTTGTAACTTTTTTTTTTAAAAAATCACATTTGAATTATTATTTTCTCATCTCTAAATGGCAGCCTGCCAGTTGCGTCTATCTCTTGAACTGCTCCTTTGTATGCTAGATCCAATACAAGCATCAGCATGCATTAATATTTCTATTTTTGCACTGAGCACCAGCTCGTAAAATGACAAATATGATAGCACAAAACCAGAATTTAATAGAGGCTGCTGATGATCAGATTCACATTTTTCCTGGTGAGAAGTGAGAAGATTTTGATGATATCTAAATGGAGGAAAGTTCTTTGTCGTGTGCAGCTTTGGGGATTCAGATAAGCACTGATTGGAATTTGCCAAACCCACCCCCCCTTTTTTTTTTCTTCTTAATATGAGATATCAAATATCTGCTCAGGACTCATCTTGTTTTCTTGCTAGAGAAGAATATGTTCTCGAGATACTTGCTACATTCCCCACCTCCCTGCCCCCTCCCTTGTGGTTTTATCTCAAGTTCACATACAAAAAGTTGTCTACCATTATTCAGATTTAGCACTTGGATCTCCTTCAAGATGGGAGGACACCTCTCCCATGCACCTTTTAAAAATAAATAAAAAAAAAAAGGCTTCTTCATTTATATTGTATAGTTTGAACACTTCATAGTGCAGAGGGCTTCTTTCTAGCTCAAGATCCCACTCTGGGAAGTTTTTTCCCCCACAACATTTTTCTGTTTCCATTCAAATCCTTCCTTTCCCTGTTTTTCTTCCTTCATTACACAGCAGCAGAGCTCACAGTATAATCTGCATCAGGTGTTCCTCTTAATTCTGCCTTCATAACAAGATGCATTTTAAGAGACATGTGGAAGAATGAGTTTATACTGCTTACTGTAATGGAGCTAAGAGGATGACAGGCAAGAGAGACAGCAACTCTGCAAAGCCAGATTTCTGCAGAATTAGATTTTATAATAAATATAAGTGATCACTAGAAGGGCTGTATCATCAAAACCGGTCACATATGCAACTGTGTTCTGGCACAGCAGAGCCTAATTTCTAATTGTAAGAAATTCACATTTCAATCAGTTATTTTATTTTAAACCAGAGTAAGATCGGGTAAGATTACA
>NW_009649187.1:2186314-2250311 GCF_000708025.1 Charadrius vociferus
AAGCTCTTTAATTAACAGCGGGGTTGGCTCTCTTCATTCACTGGGTGGATCTTCCCAAACTCAAGTCTAAAAACGGCATGTCCAATTTAAAGCCCAAACGTAGCCCCAGAAGTTTTACATATACAATTATATACATAACAATTACAATGAAAATATACATATATAAACATTCAGATATAAAAGGATAGTTGAAACAGCCTTGCACTTCCCCTGCCCTTACATAGCTGTCCTTATCAAAAATACTACAGGGAAGCAGCTGCTATTTAGCATAGGAACAGCACAACTTTGGATAGCCTGTGCTTGTCTTTAGTCTGTTAATTGTTAAAGAAGTTGGACATGAAGATGCACTTTTTTGTGTGACTTCCCCTACTATTCAGCGGTAGGTAGCCTTGGATAACAACATAGCAAGAAGCAGGCTGGATTTTACTGGCCCAAATTTCTTGCTTAGGTTTGCTTCTCACTCCTCCTCACCTTTCAGACAGCCATTGCCAATATCAGTCTCTCTACTCTTCCTTTTGGAGGGGACTTCAGGATGGGACTGTTTTGGCTGGCGTTAGGCAGGCAGTTACACAGTCTGCTGCAAGTCCTAAAGCAGAACTCCAAGAAAATATTTCTTACTGCAGCAAGAGCTGTAACTTCACCATTTTCCAGAAGGGAAACAGCATAACTTTGGAGATGTCCCGTGTCCAGAACACGTACCACTGCCATCTGCAGGAATATCAAGGTGTGATTCAGCTACAGTGCCAGAACTCTGTAAGTGCACAGACACATGGTCACACCGTTGCTCGTTACTAAGATTTCAAGTCTGGCACTTGTGGCCCTGATTTTGAAGTAATGCCAGAACACGTTGCTACCACTCCAGAGACTGGCAGTCACAGTTACGCTAGAGACAAGGGTGACCTTAGTTAGTTGTAAGAGTCAGCGTTCATAAGGCCATTTACTCTCCAGGTATCTCAGATAATCTCCTGCTGGGTAAGGAAATATCCTGTCTATGGAGCAAGGGTAACCGAAGCACTGGAGAAGTCATCTGTTGATACCACACTAGAAGTCTGCTACCAAAGCAGCTTTTCTGAGTCCCAAGGAGTCACCTTATTCCCCAGTAGGGCCATTCTCCTTTCTTTTCCATCACAGGCTGGTCACTCTGTCGAGTTTGGTTTATGGTCACTTCATGACATGAAGCTCCTGCTGACTTCAATGGGAGTTAGGCCAATATCAGATCCTTTTCAAAACTAGTATATGAAATGTGCTTCAAAATAAAAAAAAAAAGTTTTCAAAATAAGGAAAATGAGAACAAAGCCATATCAATGTCTATTTCATGCAGTTAGAAGGCTCACACAGAGAGCCTTGAAGCATACTTCAGTTAGGATCCGGCTTGGTTTTGTAGTCTTTAGCTTAGTGGATATGTCCCCTCTTCACTCATCAAGGCTGAATCCAAGTTCCGTACAGAATTTTCTGCTAGCTTCAGGATATTAATTACTTTCCTAGAATCTGGGAACAGGGGGGAAGGAACCTGAACTCTCACCTTTGAATTTTTGGGGGGAGCCAGAAAGTGCTGACTTGATGATAAATATTGCTTAAGAAGATTTTCACTGTTGTCATGATGAGTAGGAAACAAACTTTCACTGAGACTTGAAGTAAAGTGGAAGTAAAGCTCTAATTAATTTCAGGAGAGCACAGATAGTCAAGTCAGACAATTCTTCAGGTTCAAAAGAGAAGAGACTGAAAAAGGCTTTGACTCATCTGTCATTTATGCTGCCCTAATATACATGGACTACAGAACTCCTTATGAGAGCAAACTCAGACTAAAGAGGAATTCTCAGAGCTCATTATACAGTACTTGCAAATGAGTCAAAGTGCCAAGTCTTTGATTTCTGGTGTTGCCAAACACTGGCTTAAATCCCGACCCCCTAGCACACAGCCTGCATAACTAGGACATACACTGAGGAAATCAACAAGAGAGAGGTTTTTTTTTTTCCTCCTTAAGAGTTCAGGGTAACAACAGAACCACTTTGCACTTAACTATTCAGTAATTGCATGCCTAATAACTCTCAGACGCATCTTGTCTTTACTACAACGGCAAGCATGGTTATGTATCTGCAGTATCCTGTCCTTCTCTTTCCCCGGCCCTGAGAAGACCCTATTAGTTACCCTCCAGGATGTATAGGTGGGTGTCCCTGTGCAATAGAGCCAGTGCCTGCATGCTCTTAGAGGTGCTCAGATTTGGGAAGCTGTACGGCATATTGCATCTACCTGAAAAGATGAACATTTCATAGTCTTATTTTTGCCTCTGACTTAAACAGCCCCCAAACCCTCAGCTCCCTGCTACAACCCCGTGTATCAGCCCAATCCCAGGGAGCATTTGTTACAGCTCTGGCCAGAAGCATTTCATTAGGACCATATTCTCTAGCCAGGCTACAGCACGGCCAGTGGCAGAGCTATGCATTACAGGGCCAGTTAAAAGGCAGTTCTCATGCACCTTGAATTCTAGGGGGAAAAAGCCAGCTAACAGTGCCATTCGCTTCTTATTGTTGTTTAAAGGTGGGTGGGAAGAAGAGGGAGAAAAGAAACACTTTCATCTAGAAGTGCTTTTCCAAAGTGATGTCATCTGAACATGGAGGATTAAATCCTCTGCTAACATAGACTGACATGAATCAATTGCCTTAAAGTATTGTAGCTGCATTAGATCTAGCCCAGAGTTTCTTCAGGCATCCTTTGGTCATCAGATAATGTATCACTAGTTACTTTTAGCATCACTAGGACTCCTTCATTTCATTCCCAGGAGGCAAGCACTGATACACAGTTACACGACTGAATAGGCATCCTCCATATGATTTACTTCTTTGTGATCACTGAACAGTCAAGGTATGAGCTCTGGCTTCTTGTTAGCTTTGTCAAATTGAGCTGCCAATTGTTAGCATTGTCAATTGAGCTGCTGGGGTTTATGCATCTCAAAATGCCCCAGATGAGCCGGCAACTTACAGCCCAAGGGGGCAGAAATCATCCTTTCAGTAAAGCTCTGCAGTAAGTCCTGTAGACACCATATGGGACATCCACCACCAGTGGTTTTCAAGAGGAGAGGAAGAGAAAGGGAGAGCACACCAGCGAGCATATCATCTGTAGGGTTTAAGAATGTAGTCTCTCCTGCTTTGTGGAGGAAGAATGGTCTGGATTCCCTGTGATCCTTTCCATCTCAGTTTGGTGGGTTTTTTTTAAACGGATAAGGCCCAATTTATTCCTTTAATCCACAGCTGAGGAGCTACAGGTTCCTCAAAGGTAAATCACAATTCATTTTGTGGCTGTTTTCTGGATTAGTAATTACATGTGGAAGAAAAACAAGCCTCTCATGAATTATACATAGTTATTGGTTTAATTTCAAAAGCTCTTGACATTGAGGGTATAAGTAATCTAATTAGTCTTTTGTACAACAAACCTTTCCTTTCTTCTAACGAGCATAGTGCATTTTAATTATTATTGTGTTACCAAACGAGGCCACAAATTAAGTAAAACCTGATGCAGTTGGTTAGCAACACTAACATGATATTTCCATTTCATGTAAGCACATTAACAGTTAAGTTTGTGGAACACATTCTGCATGCTCCTTCACACTTTCTGCCTCATCTTCCACAGCCAGGGCCATGAAACAAAGCATCTTTCTGCTGAGCAGGGCAGGAAGAGTCCAGGAGACCTCGTGTACTGACAGGATGTTGTTACAAACTTGTCTCCAAAGGACCTTTACTCCATAGTTCCCCAGAGGGAAAATAGTGGTGATGTATCAAACAGATTTTCGCGATACTGGAGTCATCTTTCCTGCCTATGAAGGATGTATACCACCAGACACTACTGTGGTCACAAAGAAGTTGATAACATCTCGCTGACCTTTGACTATAGCTCTTGTATCCTGTTATGAGATAAGCAGTTCACTATAGTAGTTGGTTGCCAAGTTTTTCTTCCCTTAAATGTACAACAGAACGAAAACCCGCCCTCCCCTTGTCCTTAGAGTTAATACTTCCAGGGCATCTTTCATTTTTCTTTGAGGTCATAACTTATTAATAGTCTAAAAAGACACATTTTGTTTCTGCTGCTTACAACAGAGAATGCAGCTTGTGTCATCCTCAGCCTTGGAAGTCCCTTGTGTCCCACTAGGTGCAAAGCAACTTCAATTATGTTTCCTACTGCTAAGTAGAAAGGAAAACAGATCAGTTGGCAATCGTTTATAATGTAACACTTTAATAAGAGGAGTCATAGGACTATCATTTCATAAAATTAGGGAACTGTGAAGTTAAGGGCTGGTGTAGCAAGAGAAGATTTTTACTATGGGTTTACAACTCTAAACCATGGGCTCAGAGACCTGAATTTTAAAAGACATTATTCAGTTTGGCACAGCCCAGAGTGCTTGGGCAAACTTGCATCTCAGGTGCTTTCAATGTAAACAAGCAAAACAGAGGGATCAAAGCTGAAGGAAGAAGCTGTATTTTGGGCTTGGTGGGTCAGGAACGCTGTGGGGGCAGGAGAGATCCCCAGGCAGGAGAACACAACTTGGCGTGCAACTGGATGTGCTATGAGCAGGTAACCTAAGGACAGAGCTAGTGACATAGCGTTTAAGTTATCAGAACAGTGAAGTCAGAGTTATTTTCTTTGACTTTATCCATGTTGCTTTGCAACAGTTCCAATATAGCAGATGCACTCACCAAGCCACTTTCCATCATTTATGAGCAATTCTGGCTAACCAAGCAGGTCCCAGTTGACTGGAGGTTGGCAAACGTGATGCCCATCGACAGGATGGGCCAGAAGGAGGATCTGGGGAACTACAGACCTGTCAGCGTGACCTCAGTGCCGGGGAACGTTATGGAGCAGATCATCCTGAGTGCTATTACACAGCACATGCAGGACAACCAGGTGATCAGGCCCAGTCAGCATGGGTTCATGAAAGGCAGGTCCTGCTAGACAAACCTGATCTCCTTTTATAAGGTGACCCGCTTAGTGGATGAGGGAAAGGCTGTGGATGTTGGTTACATGGACTTTATTAAAGTCTTTCACACCATTTCCCACAGCATTCTCCTGGAGAAACTGGCTGCTCCTGGCTTGGATGGGCATGTGCTAAACAAAAAGGAAACCCTCATGCAAAGATTTTTTCCTTTTGGGCTCCGCAAACCAGGACAGCTTTATACAACAGAAAATCTCTTCAAAAGTTTCCTTGTTCTGCTTTACCCTTTTTTTTTTTATAAGTGCTAAAATATTCTGATGTGATAATACAATTCATAGTATTCCTGACTGTAAAATTTTGTGTCAGCCCAAGTTGTGATTTTAACCTTCCTCCTGAATGGGCAAGGCTAAAAATGAAGTATTTTAATGAATCTATTAAGTCAAATATTCCACATCTACAATTCAATATTGAAAGACGTCTGTAGTTTTCTTGCATTATCTTGTTTTAGAGCAATTGCCAAAATACAAGAAGAATAATTATTGAATCACTCAGTTTACAAATTTGGTAGCCACACCAATGAATGTATAAAGCCTTGTTGTTAAATAAATTAGCTCTATTTAAAGCAAACAACCCTTTTCACCATTAAAAACTACATATGCATGAATTCACACACACACACTTCTCTGCTGTCCTAAAAGGATTGCAAGAAGAGCGCTTTAGGAAGCACATACACCAAGTGAGCTGGGACTGCTTTAAGGGTTGCACAGATGCGCAAGCCATGGACTGAGGCTGGGCACTTCTGTGAGGTACCCAACACTACTCTGCCACTGTATAAAAACTGGAAGAAATCACGACTTTGATTCCTGTGCAAGAAAACTTCAGGGAACCAACATTTGACCTGAACGCAGTACCTGGGCCACACCTCCAGCCAGAACCAGAGAAAAAAAAAATCCAAAATAAGGCTCAGCATGCTTGATCCTGCTGTCCCCCAAATCCATAATCGCTGCACATTCAAACCACAAAGGAATCTGATTTGACTAACATCTTTTCGACCAGTCATTCTAACACACTGGCAGAAAGGAAGTGGTTTGAATTTCTGACCTCTCCCATCTTCCGGGGCCCCACAGACACTGGAAAGCTGGTTCTGGACCACAGTCAGCACCGATGCTGCACACAATATTTTTGTGTTTATTTTTCCTCATCTGACCAGCAGCACTCGTTCAGCTTTCCTACACAACAGGATGGGCATAAAGGGTGTAGAGGGGGCAGGTGGATCTGCTGTCCTGCCCTTAGCAGAAGAGCACTATCAGCCTTTGTTGCCCACTGGAGGTTTCAAACAGGCATTTTTTTTAATCCCTGCCATTCTGCCTCACAGGCTTGAGGAGGGATGGTTTTACCACTGTTTACAGGGAGGTCCTAATCCCCTTTTGAATCCTTCCTTCAAGTCTCTCTCGCCTTAGCAGCAACACAAAGCTGACAGCTGTTTTGCACTTGGACATCACTGCCATTGCCCCCCACATGCAGTGGTGGCAACCCACCATCCTGGGGGTCCTGGCTGCTTGTCTCCCTCACCATCACCTATCTGCATGCCCAGAGAGGCAATTCCACCTCCCTGCGGCAGGGACCAGCTTTATCCTCAGCACCTGGGCAGCACCTGGTGCAAGAGGACCCCAGGCAGCAACCCCAGCTGTGGCAGCAGTAATCCCAGCCCCACTGAGGGACATCAGAGCCTCTCATGGGCCAGGCTCTTAACATGCAGAAAGAGAGCTACCAAAATCTTTAATCAAGTGGGGTAACTGGAGGCTGTTTGAATTCATCACCCTTTGGACAAGAATTTCAATGCCCAACTTGTTCAAAGGCCACAAGACCTACTACTGACTGGACTTCTGCAACTGAAGCTGGAGTTGAAATTAAGTACACGTCAGTAAGTATTTGGTGGGAAAATTCCTCCTTTGGGAAGAGGAAACAGGTAGAGAAAGCTTTCATTAATTCAGTTCAGATTTAGCGTGTAATGGTGACCGATGAGGAAGAAATGGGAAAGTCAAAATACTTTGACATTTAGCTGACATTTGTTTTGAAAATTGCCAAATGAATGCTAAAACAAGGTAAACTTTCTGCTTTTAAGTGAAACAGCCACAGGTAAGGAGATCTCTTCCTTATTTTACTGAGAAAACAAATCCAAGAGAATTTTGAGTCTTGGATATTCTGGCTTAACCACTGATCCAAAAGCCCCTGCTTTATTTAGGCAGCTCTAATTGCAGCCCACTCCCTCTACTTATTTCTAGAAGCAGAGCTCTAAGGTGATTTTTGTTGATGCTCAAAAGGGGGATGTTTCATAGGCTCAATTATAGGAGAAACTGCATCAGTTGAAGCAGCACACACCTCCACATGCAATTTAAAAATGTACATTTAAGTTATCCTTTAATTTATCCTAGTTGTAGAACCTATTTCAGCTGCATGGGTCAGGAGACCTGGTATTCCTCCACTGCCAGTGACATTTGTAGCACTAATGAGGGTTAAATGTTTGAATAATCATTTATCAACAATAGAAGAGAAGAACTTTCCAAGTAGGGTTGACACCTTTCTTGCACAAAATGTTATTTTTCTGTAGTGAGAAAAAAGGGGGTAACTGATTTTTTCCGTAACCCCAATTTTATTGGCAGAAACAATACTTAAAGGAATTGTATGAAATCCCATACCCTTGGAAGTCTGTTCTTTCAAAATTACCATGCTAATTTAATTAAACCTCCAAAATTATCGGTTTGTCTGAAATTTATCCTGCTACCTTAGTTAAGTTTATTTGTAAAACCCATGCATTTGTAAGGCTGCAAAAACAATTTTGGAATAGCAAAAGCTGCCTAACATTAAAAAGAAGTTTGTAGACCAAGAGAATTTATCAGTCACAGTGAGAAGCACCAGTGCTGGTGCTGTCATACATTACTGAGGCTTTTTACTGCAAATTAAATTAGGATGAGTGGTAATTATTCTGACTTTGGAAAACAAAGAAGATGCTTTTAACAGCTGATTCAAGTACTGTTCTCACTCCAACTTGTAGGACTAGCAAGGATGTGACAATAACTCAATAATCCCACATGGATGAGACACCTGTTGAATTAGTAGTTTTATTGCAGCTTTATGCCTTCTCACCTTAATCCTGTTTCATGTTTTTCTTGACAGCAGTAAACAGATACACTAATGGGCACCAATACAGAAAAGTTTACCTTTGACTGTTGGTCCAACAGCAATTAAGGACAGTGACTTTATGACAGTTTTCAGAAAAATAAAAATCAACCCTTGGAATGGATGCATCAACTCTTCTGGTTCTATTTCTACCTCTTACAAAATACTTTTACTTGTGGTGCATCTAGTGCTGGATTACATGGAAGCATGAAAGAAATTTGGCTTTAAAAAAAAAAACAAACAAAAACAAACCCAGCATGGGGAGGAAATGCTTGCAAATTTCAGAGCTACAAGAAAACTAGAGTGACCATTGCTGAAATGTCCCTTCCCCCTCCTACCACAGAAGTTTGCTGAACGCATACTTGTGCCCTGTAGCTCTTTTCTGGTACTCTCAGCTGTATCAGCTGGTGCTTGGGAGAGCAAACCTGTTGTTTTGAGGTGGCAGCCTTCCTGATTTCTGCTCTAACTAGCATGGTTTGAATACAGTCCCTTTCCCTCTGCAACCTCTGGCTTTGCTTTTTAGGGCTGGGAATGAGGAAGGGGATGAAAGCCGGGCTGTTTTAAATGGATTTAAGAAGTTACCTGAAGTATCGCTCTTCTGTCCTGCTTTCACTTTTTGCCTTAGGCTCAAACATGATATAAAAGAATAATAGAAGACCCATGACAACACAAGCAATATTTTGTATTAGATATTACCAACTGATGAACTCCCAACTGTCACAAGTAACACTTACCATCATCTTTCCCAATGAAACTACTCACGATTACAGTTTTAGTATTTGTTTTCTAACCAGATTCTGCAATATTTGTTTAAGGCTCACTGTTTTGGCAACCATTCCTGGCATGAAGCGTAGACCCTAGGATAGCTGCAGAAAACCAAGAACAACATAGAGGTGAATTTGCATAGTAGTGAGTTTTAGAAGCGAAATGACTGGTCACAGAAGCCTGCTTTGCATCTTCCCTCTAGCTTCAGTTTCAGGGGGTGTCAACACAGGCTGTGATGCTGTAACGCACTGTGTAGAATGAGTTATGACAGCCATGTTATTTTTAGGGAATCACTGTTGGGTATTAAGAGAAGTTCCTCACTCCAGCCAGTACTGGTTGCATTATTTAAGGGAAGGGGCTGCAGTGAGCTTCAGTTCCAGTTCTCCGCCTGTGCCACCCCACCCTGCACCACTGCACCTGGAGAACAGCTGTTCTCCAGTTTGTGCCCTGCAGCTTGTTTATCAGTTTGAGATCTACCTAATTATTCTGAACTACTCAATTTGCATACCTGTCACAACGGGTGTAGGGGGAAGAGTCTTGGAATGAAGAGACAGAATAAAACGTGGAAGTGCCGTTGGAGGACACTAAGCTTTTTTGTAAGGACAGCATGCGAAAAACAGCAACTATTTTCTTTTTTTTTTTTTTGCTAGCATAAGGAGTGTCTCTTTCAAATAGCTACAAGATGCCACATGTGAAGTTTTGCCTTACATGAAACTGGAAGAGAAACTCTGCCTCTTTACTGTCAGCATGGGCCACATCCCTGCAAACAGGTAAGTACTCATACTCCCAGAGCAGCTAATGCAGGTGAAGCTATAGTCCTTTCTGTGACAAACCAGCACTACTGTGGTTCCACTGTCCTGCTTTATCATGCCATGATGGAATGCCTGGCACAGATCAGCAGAGTTTTTTTCTGGCAGCCTTTATATTACAACCATCACAGGTAGCCCAGTAACTAGAATTGAGGCGATATAATACACAATCCTGTTGCTTGCCTGGAGGTCAACATTTCCTGAAGGTAGCTGTGTTATTATTTTGAGACTGTTGCAAGGACTGTCCTGTGTGCAGTGCAAGACAATTACTTCCCTTGCTGAAGGGTAAGCCCTTTCCCCTCATCCTTGTGCACATTGCCAAACAACTACATGGGAACAGTAAGCAACAGAGGTTATCAGCACAAATCTATTAGAACAAGTTTGTATCTATAATTTTATGCTTTACTTGTTGACAAGTTACTGGAAGGCCTGAATGCTAAAACACCATGCAGATCACCATGATAAAATGTAGTTAGTTATTTATATTACTTTATTACCTGAAAGCCTCAGCCAAGAATTCCTGTTGCAGTGCCCGAGGCTTTATTTGAGAGACTTACCCCACTGCCAGCTAAGCGTTATTTCTTAGTGAAGGCAGGCATAGTTATTTTGTGCAGCAGCTTCAAGTGAGAGTAAATTCAACAGTCTGGGACTTCGTGTGGCCGTAGATGTGGTAGTGGATTGGTGCAGTAGAGGACTGTGAGATCACACAGGAAAAAAAGGTGTTTACAGGGAAGCAGAGGGCAGAGTCCAGGGAGTCATCACATCAGTCAAATGAAGTTTAATTACTTTGGCAAAGGATGCATTTTAGATGGTTTCTGAATTTGTGCTCCCTCTTTTCCACTAAAACTTATAATAAAGAATGAGTTAGATACATAGTGCACTTGCAGCAGGAGACTATGTAGAAAAATTTATTTTCAGGACTATATCAAACTCTTTGTTTTTAGTTGTCTCCATTTTCTTTTCATTTTCCACAGTAATCATCTTTGTTCTTGCCTGCTCATCTCTGCAAGTTCATACAGAACTCTAAGTGGAATATCTGTTTATCACTCATTATCTTTCTGCTCATTTATTCAGGGTTCTGATGGGAATAGGGCTCAAAACAGGAAAAAAAGTCGTTTTAGTTTATAGAAGGAATACCCCCAGCTGGGAATATCTCAGTTCCTTCCCTAAGAAGGGATCACTTGGAGCATACTACCTCAGCAGACAGCCAAGCATTCATCTGTGGAATAAACTACCTTCCTTGGTTACCTGCACTTGCTGGAATCTCCTATCAACATTTAAACAAAGACTGAATGCCAAACATCACATGTCAATAACATTAAATGCTTTACGTTTCTTGTCTTATCTCTTTGGAAGTATCCTTAATTGATAGAAGTACTTCCAATTGTTCATATTTTTGTATTATGTTTATTGCAATACTTTCCTTGGCAGGAAAGCAACTGTTGTTTGCACAGAAAGACAAAGCTATTAGAAGCAGTTTATCCACACGAGCATTTATCTAGGTATTTGTATGGCCCCTGGCTACATGAATGTGCTCTTATACAATAGGATTTAGTAATCTGCAAACAGATTTAACAAGTGCCAACCAAGAGCTCCCTAAGCAAACCTCCGCACATGACAAATCAAATATACAATTCAAAAATAGAAACTCAGTATAAGGTTAATAGAGTTTTATGGAAAAAAGATTCCTCTGTTTTATTATATAAATCCTGAGGAGTGAAGGAACAGAGGAAACTGCTTGATAAACAGGCATAAAATTTCTATCCTGGAATAATTCAGTGATTCAAGAACTCACCTGAGACACCACATACCTGGGGTCACAACCTTACCACGTCCTGTTCTGACAAGAGCTTTGAGCCTGTTCCTCTTTGGTCAGGGAAAATAGCTACCGATTAGGACATTTGCTGCTCTGCTCTCTATTCTGGCAGTGGTGAGAATTTAAGGAAGAGCAAGTTTCCATGAAAAGATGAGCGGAATCTTCTTAGTGAATCAATATTTTTGTATGGAAAGCCATGCATCAAAAAAAAAAAATATTACTATCAGTCCTACTCCCACTGACTCTAAGGGACTTTGGAGCCAGGGTGTGCAGAGGTTGGCTCTGCTTGCCAGGCGTCCTGCAGCAGCCCAAGGCTGCCACTGCAGCCCCCTCCTGCAGGAGGGGGTCTCCACTTTGCAGAAAGCCCCTGTGAGAGCGTGGCCCAGCAGCTTTGGGGTCCAGCTTAGAGACAGTGGTGGGAGCAAGCCTGAAGAAAACTTCTCAGGAAGATCAAAACAGAAAAACAGCATGAAAACAAGATGGGTAACAAGAATCCATCCCCGTAAATATCCAAGATCTGAGGGACTGCAGGAAAGAAGAAGTACCTCGTTCTTTATTTGTAGGTAATAGACCCAGGTTACCTGAGATTCTGCAATTTGGATTTAGGTTCAAGAGAAAAAGGGGTGGAGAGAAGATAACATTAAGATTCTGAATTGTAGCAGAGCAAAGACCAAAAAATGGATGAGTAGCTCGGTGGGTGCTATATGAAATTTACTGTAGGCAGAGGGGCATATGGAAAGCAATCAAAGTGAAATTGCCACATGTGCAGCAGCAGTACCTAAAGCATGAGCAAGAGAGGCACAAGGAGGAGGATAAGCTTACATTGGGTGAACTTGGAGTTATTGGAAATTGAAGAACTAGAGTCTTCAGGAAAGGCTTAGCCTCAGGATTTCAAAATGAGAACAGAAGAAAGTGAGAAAATTATTTGGAATAGAAGGAGAAACATTGCAGCACCTTCTCTTTTATATTAAAGAAATAAAAAAGAAGACCTAGGAGTAGGAAAAGCCAAGGACTAATACTTATATGTTTACATTAACGATAAAGTTGTCTCAAAGAAAAGAGATCATCAAAACAGAATAAAAGCAGCCTGCAGATCATTTTCTGTGAAAATCTTAAGACCTGACATGACTTCTGACTCTTTGCTTTGGACTGCAGGTGGTTCCCAAGCTCCTGCCTGCCTTGAATTGGGCATTTCGATAGCTTCATGTCATTACCATAAAAATTACTTTTCACCTCACCTGAAAAACAAACAGGACTGGCTTTTACTGCAATAGGAAATGCTAGGATTGATCTTGAAGTGCCTCATAAAGGTTGACAGCAAGGAGTTTTATCCCATGTTACTTAGGGGCCGACAACTTGGGACAAGTGTCAAAGTTTTTATTATCACTCTGTCCTGGTTTGAGGGACACAGGACTAATTTCTCTTCTAATGCTTGGGAAAACTGCACCTTTAGAAGACTCCGGTGTCTGAATTTTAATATTTACTTCATAGCCAGCTATGGTGTGTGGGTTTCAAGGTCTCAGTGCTTTTGAGTTAGCCAGGTGCAGGGATGAGGAGGAGCGAGACCCGGGCACTTGAACCAAACTGGCCAACAGGATTATTTCATACCATGAACATCACATTCAATATAAGTTAGAAGTTTGCTGTGAAGTGCTCACTCTCCCTTGATGGTGGCAACCCAGAGAACTTCCTGCCCCAGTGCCGGACCCCTGAGCCCTTCCCTTCCTCCCGAAGCCATAGCGCTGACAGTGTGACATTTGCTGTCCACTGCGGGGAGTGCACAGGTACCGATAGAATTGGCTGAGTATAATCCATGTATATTTTATATCAGTATTGTGATCAATACTGGTTCTTCAGTATTATTAGTGTTAATTATTTAGTCTTATCCTATTCAATCTGTTTATATTTTAACCCTCATGTTTCCTTGTTTTTCCCAGTTCCCCTTCCTGGGTGGGGACAGGTCGTCAGGCAATAGAATAATTGTCTAAATGACAATAAATTGTTGTGGGTTTCTGAAACCATAACATACACTGATGAAGGTCACAATTTTAATACCACAGCTTATTCACTTAATAGCAAGGGAGCTTTATTACAAGATCACCAACAATAACTATTGGAGTCAAAAAGGTGTGTGTGTGGGGGGGTGTTCCATAATCCACACAACAGTGCACACTTGAAGCATCATGTTGGCTGCTAGACACTCAGCAACAATTAAACTTAACTGAATTGAAGGAGTCAGCCCATCACATGAGTACAGCCTGATGAAAAAGCATGAACCGAAGCTAAAGCAGTGAGATTTGTCCAGGTGGACATAGACTATCAGGCTGCAAAAACATAACCTGGAATCATGGGACATACGTAAACATAAACTAACCATTACTGTGTCCTCAGCCGGCTGCAGAAAGACTGCAGGCATCCAGACCAATGCGATGCCCCAAGAAAGATTGCACTGTGATGATGTGAGCTCTCAGAGCACAGTAAGTAGCTCTGCATCACACTTGTATTTTCCATCATAACTCTCAACTTCTCCTATGTTCGTTATTGGGGCGAGTATAAATGCACAGATTTGGTTTGCTACTGAATGTCGCTGATACAAGACAATTTCAAAATATTTCCTCCTAGAATAAGTTACCAGAATGTTTTCCACATTGCAAATCCCTGTATCCTCTAAGATCTGAAGTCTTTCTCTTGAAAGTGAGAAGAATTCCCATGAAGGTTTGTCCCAAGACAGATATCAGAATGGCAAGTTTCAGCCCAGGCAGCTGCTTACAGTTTTCTTAAAATTAAATTTAAGACATACCTTGTAACTGCTATTTCCCCACTAATCCTTTGTGAGCCAGCTTGCACAAGTTCAATCCTTTCTTACCATATCTCTACCATCCACAGATAGAGCCTCTATGCTGTTCCCATTTCTCCTACCAGTCACATCTAGTCTATGCTGGGTTATCAAAACCCCTGTAATCCCATGAGATTAAAGAATGGAAGGAATAAGATGAGTTGTTCTCATTAAAGAAATAGGGATGGGCCAAATCCATGACAAAGACTCCAAGGTAAATTTTTTTCAGAATTTTTAAATCTTTTAATAGTCAGTTGTTCACTGTTTCAAATCACTCAACCTTAATAAGATGAATCAGGAGGTCTTACAGAGAGGTTGGGGGAACCCAAAAGACAATTTTTGCATCATGAGTAGCAAGATGACTTCTCTGATAACTAGTGTGCTCCTTCTCATCTTCCCACCCACCTTAGACACCTGCTCACCATAGTCTTCACAGGAGAGTTTTCTCCTTTCCACTTTTCACTTTTTTTTTACCACACTCAAACCTAATTTAAAAAAGCACAGGTGAGTGCTTCCTCTCAGGAAACCACCACACAGCAAACCACATCGCTCATCCTGAGGTAATGCTTGGAGGTGCACTTTGTACAGCTGACACCCTTGACACAGATCCTTTCCATGTCCATCCAAGGAGCTCAAGACACCCCTGAGAAATCTCATTTAACTTCGAAGAACAATTTCAGAGCTGGATCAACTGTTATATTCTTTTTTTATTGAATTTCTAGGAGGACTGAAGCAGACTGCTTAATGCCCTGGTAAGCAAAGCACGTTGATCCAGGGAAATCTCTTCAACTTAGTTCTGCCTAGGTTTCTACATCCAGCTTATCAGCTGAGCACCTTCCAGCCTGGCATTAGAAAACACAGCTGTCACATGCTGTTTGTTCCCATCTGCCCTCCCACCCCCAGAGGAATGTGCAGTGGAGTGCCTTGTTTTGGTAGGGGTTCCCCCTGCCCCCCACCCCGAGAACATGCATACTGCTGTATGTTTGTTTTATAGGTTGGAGGATGCATGCCCTGTTCTCAGGATTTTTGTTGAGAGCTGCAGAAGAACACGTTTCACTGTCTTAGAGGCTGTCCCAGGAAAGATTCATGTCCTTTACAAACTTGAATGTGAAAGTGCACTTACAGACCATGAGAGACCTGGAGGCTTGGCTGATAACTCACTGGGATGCCAGTGTAGAGAAATGGGCAATAGGTTAATTGAAAGAATAAGATGAAAATCCTTGTTTGGTGCTACTATTGGCTAGGGTGCTACATGCCCAGCTGCTCTGTGGCAAGGCACAGGAGCTACCTCCATGCTAGCTGTGCTGGAGCCCCCAGTGCTGTGGCGTAGCGTGGATGCACAGAAGCAACATCCATGCAGAGCAGTGCCCAAATCAGCCGGTGCGCTGCTCACAGCCCTCCTGACAGCTCCACTGCTCCTGGAGCCCAGGAGAACAGTCATGCTGCATGGAGCTGCCCCACGTGAAGTCCAGAGCGTAGCCAGTGATAGCTGAGCATGCATGTGAGGCGGGGTTAGCTGTGCACTCTGTTGCAAAATGAGGGTATCTGCATCTGTTCCCATCACAACACACGACCCCCATTCAATTTCTGAAACACTCAGAGGAGTTTTGCATGTTAAAATTGAGGGTCTGCAGAAGCATCACAAGGTAAAGCGTGGGTGCGGCGAGAGGATCACTCCCACCCTGAGGGAGCTGCTGTTGGAGAGGTCTCCCTTGCTACACAGTACATTGAGATATTTTATTCACAATGAGGGGTCCATTTAATAGGGTTGTTGCTGTACCAGATGACAAGGTTGAACAACTTGTCATCCCCAGAGGCTGCTAACCGAGCTCTGTTACAGTTTAGCACTGCTCTGGGAAAGCCTGAGCCATTTTCTCCAGCAGGCTATTAACAGAAGTTCCTCTCCCTCTTTCACTGCTGGTTGGGATGCATGGCCCTCCTGCCTGCGCTCCTCTCTCCCGAGAAGCTCTGCAGAGCCCAGCAGGGGCAGAACTTCAATTTTTCTGCCCTGGGAAGCTAACACCAGCAGACCTCACCTGCTCCCCAATGCTGGGAAACAAGAGCATTTTCAGCACAACAGCTAAAATCCCCTTTCCTCCTCAACTCTTCAGCATCTTTTCCTTGCATTGAGCTAATAACAGTTTTCACTTGCCAAAGTGTTTTCAAGTTAAACTGAATTGGTTCTCCCCTCCCAAAGCCATCCGTAACATCTTTCTACTTGACACAGCAGCACCACAGGGCACCAGCTCAACTCATCACTTCTAAGATACCCTTTAAGGCATCTTCCTGCAGATGATTGGATGTGAACTCCAGATATCTGCAGGCACAACCTGCAGTGGCAGATAATTAAACTACCAAGCAATACTGTATGGGCTTGAGCATGGACCTGCAGGATTTCCTGGACTAAAGCCAAAGCTGTGTAGGCCCTGTTAGAGATGAACGCAGAGGTTTATGCACTCAGTGGTCAAAGCTGAGGATGGAGTCATAGACTGTTTGAAAAGTAAAAATTCAGTTTCTGGTGGGGAAACAGGAAGAGGAATGACACCACCATGTAGCTGTGAAATGAGTATGCCCAGTAGACATACTCAGTAGTTGAGTACTCACACAAGATACAGACCACCAAGAATCTGTCCCATAGCCCCTCAGCTGCCCCTTTTCAGAAGTGAGATCACCAACACACTGTGTACAAGCCTCCAAGATGTACAAACAGTCGCACCAATAGGTGTTCCCTCCCCGAGAGCATCTAGGCATGAACTTCTGCCAGCCTGCACAAGAAACAAACCACCAGAGCAGCCTTTATTGTCCTCCTCTGCAGAGGAAGCAGAGAACTATTACCTCTCATTACTCACAGGGATCCCTGCCTAGACCAGTTACCTTATTTCTGCAGCTTGTCACATTCATTTCTCTCCCACTATCCCTCGCCTTTGCACTCTCTCACAGGAGATGTACCCTCACCATCATGGAAGCACTGGACTCGCTTGCCTATCCCAAAAGCCCTTCCAGTTTGATCGTTTAGCTCCATCTACTCCAGTGCCTTGTAAATGGCTTTTCGCCCACTTGTTTTAGGTAAGCGCATCACCAGATCATTCTTACGGGGCACCTATAGATATGCAACATTTGGAGAAGATGGTAGAGAAGTAGCTGAAGGAACACAGGACAAGGGAGTCTCTACTTCCTGATGTCATTTATTGTAACAGAGTTCAACATCCCACTCTGCTACAGAACTTTCCATTGCAAGACCTCAAAGCAGTGATTTTTGACTTAGAAACAACTGTAAGAGATGAGCACTTAGTTAAGTTCACAGAGAACTTCATCTTCCCCTTTCTGCCACAGCCTCACCCTGCAGCCTCTGGCAAGACTCTGAACTTTTTCATGTTTGCTTGTTCAGCTCCACTTTACATGTGCCTCCCCAGGAAGACAGCAGTGAGAGGCAGCGCGAGCAGCAGAGGACACTTTTTCACGGTGCATGTTTAGCATGAGCCTTGGAGCCATAAATGCAGATCCTCCTCCTCGCACTTATTCCAGGAGCCAATACCAAATCAATCCAAGGCTGTATTTAATGTGTGTTTTTCCTCGAACAAAGCAACTCTAAAGCCATCTACCACTTGTTACCAGTGCTGCCAAGCTGAGTCACTTTTATTACTATCTTAAAGGGTAGGTGGAAGATCATGTGGATCTTTACTGCTTCAATAAAAGGAATTTTATTACAGGCTGCTGTTGCCTTGCCTTTTTGTTCTCTGTTTAGTATATGTGGCAAAGCCATCTGATGAATTCACAATTAATTTATTCATTTCTGGAAAAGAGGTATTTTATTTTATAGCCCTGACACAAACACATTGCATTTCCATGAAGAAAATGGATGTGTGGGATAAAACAAAACAGCTTCCAGCACTGGTCTTCTAAAGCCACTGATTTTAATTGGAACTCTCTTCCACAGAGCTGCCTTCAGAGGCACCAGTGAGAGGAGATCTCCATCCTGGAACTGCACACACTTTTCCTTCACAGTGTTTGCTGTGCCCACACCAAAACATGGGTCCACAACTTCTGCATCTCAGACCTGCCAGGAGAGCTGGCATATGCACAAGGCAGATGTAGCTGGTGGGACATCAGAGTAAGTGAAAAGAAGTTGTACTTTCTTTGCAGAGAAGGAAGATTCAGGAGAAGTCACTCGTGTTTTGCTTCATGAGACCCCCTGTTCCCAGTGTGAAACTTGTTGCTTACACCAGTCCAGCCCTGGCTGTCATCCCACCCTGGTTCAGGCTGTCAACCTCCTTTGCTTTGCAACAGATCAGCCTGGAATGAGCAACCCTATGAACAAGGACACTCTCAGAAGGGGATTCTGCATTAGACATTACCTGTCTCTCTATGGCCAAGTCATGTACAGAACAGAGAATGGAAGATGACAAAAGAGCGAGGAGGAAAAGATTCCTGCCGAGGAAGATGGCATTGAATGGTTCCTGCCTGATTCTCTTCAGAGAGAAACACATCCCTCATTACAGCACTTGCATCAGTGCATGCAGTATTCCAGCTCATCTTTTGCCTTTTTAAAATCCAAGTTAGCAGGTAAATACATGCTTACAGGACAATAACCCAATCCCAGAGTAAGGCAGCCTGCGTTAGGGCTGGATTCAGCCTCTCCACCCCTGCCGAGGTGCCCTTGGAGCCCTGCTCCTCGCGTGCCAGCAGCAAGGGGGTGAGGATGCCCGGGGCAGACAGGGAGTCTAGACTCTCCTGCCCTGGGGTATGCACAACCCTGCCAAGACCATGCTGAGACTGTTTAATCCTATTACAGCATAAGCTGGGAGTACATGATACTCAGTAGAAGAAAAGAGCTTGCTTTGTTCCCAAGATCTAAACCCCGCAGACGCGGCGGGATAACCTGGCATTATTGCTCTCTGCAGGCAGGGCTTGCCATCCCCGGTGTCACTGCCTGAAGAAACCCCACAGCCCTGCTCTGTGCTCCCATCGGGAGACACAGGTCTAGAATCCCTACTCAGCACAAGTGCCAGAGCTAGAGCACACGTATTTCCAAAGGGGATTTGCAAATGTGAGGGCCCAGCTGGTCCTCCAGCTGATGCTCTACAAGGCAGACCTCTGCAGACAGAGCCCACAGCCAGTTGTCACTGTCCCCACAATGGTATTCTTGCTATTAAAGTGCCAAACAGACAAAAACGGACAGGTCATCTTGGACCCCCCATGCTGGATATTCCTAAATCTCTCACTGTTGCTGCTAGGTTTGCACACAGACACAAAAACAACAGCCTTCAGGCTAGGGCAGGGGGGGAGAAAAAAACTGGATAGTTGCACGCAAGTCAGCAGTTGGTCAGGAACAGTAACTATTTATCAAAGGCAGAAAAAGAGGTCTAAGACAGGCTGTGCAAACTCATACTGATTTTAATTTTTTGTGTGTGGAAGGTGCAGGAATCCCATCCATGTGGAGGGACCTCTTTTGCAGCACCCAGCTCAAGCACGGGATTCAAGATCTCCAATGGCTTTAGCTGTCCCAAACATTAATAAGTTTAAGATATTAAATCAGATATCTGAAAAATGAAGAAATCCTCCCCTTCCAAAACTGCTTATTTTTACGATACTTGTGCTGCAGTGCAGCACATGGGGTTGATTAGTTATCACCTCACTAAGGAAGTGATGAAATCAGCATTGTTACTTTTATTCATTCCACCTATAATGAATTGAAGCAATTCCTCCCACTCTCATGCCATTCAGAAAGACGCAGCCGTGTGTATCCAGGTAACCACTGCTGGCACCGCAGAGCTGGCTGCAGATGTGTGCCCAGGGACACATCTCCCAGGAGCTCACAAAAGGATGGAGAAGGAAGGGGCATCCCTCCTGGAGTGGTAACACACCTGAACCCACAGCAGGCGATGTGCTCATTTGCCCATTTTCCCCAGAGAAGCCCAGTGAGGGTGTCCAGATACTGGACTGCTTTGTGCGTATGTGGAGCTCCACAAAGCAGAATGAGAAGCAGGAGGACAACAGCAACAAGGGGAAGAGAGACATATGCATGTAACCAAGAATTAATTTTCATTCCTTCATGCGTGATTCCTGACTTGTTTCCCTGCATCCCCAAATACTAGACCATTGCCTCCCTGCCTTCTGAGAGCAAAAAGCCTGCCCCCCCAGTAACAACCATAAAACCGGTTATTTAAAGAGACCACCAGCTGATCCCACTTCTCCCCCTCCAATAAACCAAGCTCTCATTCTCCCCTCCCCCTTGATGCCTCAGGTAACTCCCCTTTAGATCTTCACTGCAGCTATTAATGCACAGTGCTGCTGAAGAATCGCCATAGACCTTTCCATGCTGTCTGCATGTGCTAACAGTTTACATGAAACAGAAGTCCCCCATTCTCTATACCCAGGAATTAAAAAGAAAAAAGTGGTGTTGTCTAAAACAAAACATGAATATAATCTCCCCTCTAAAAAAAACCAAAATAATGAGATTACACAACACTTCCTCCACATAGTCAATTTAATTTTTTTTTTTTCAGAGCCTGTGTAGCCAGTTATTTCTTAAGAAGGTGCTTTATATGCTGTCTGAGGCAGTATTCATACTTTCCCACATATCCTTGCTGTTGCTATGGAAATCATTCCTCCGTAAGCCGATGTGCAAATGCAGGTCTTCTTGCCGAGTACAGAGGCTAAAGGTGTGTGTGAGTCAAACTATTCGCTGTGCATTATTCCTCCGCAGCCTCGCTGCTGCTGGGGGACAGGGGGAAGGAACAATTAGCCTCTGTAACGACAGCGCCCCTAACAAGGGGCTCTGGAGAGCGTTAGCAGGGTATTAGCGGTACCAGATAGCCACAGGGAGGCTCTGGCTGCAGCCAAGCAGGGTTTAGTTGCCCAGCTCACCCGCTCCAGGTGATACAGATGGGAGAGAATTCAGGCACAGGAGGTACAAAGCATCGTTCACAGCTTTTTTAAACATTTGAGGGGGGGAAAGCGAGTCACAATGCACCACCATGGATACATGGCAGACAGTATCCTGCCCTCTCTGTAGACCTGTAGCCATTCAGAAAGGTCAATGGTAAGATGAGGCTTTTGACAAGGACCTGCTGTTGGCCCCAGAGAGCCAGAGACCACAGAGCTGCCTGGAGAGCCAGCTGAGTGGTGAAGCAGCAAGGCCAAAAGCAAAACACACCTACAAAAAAACCACCCCAAGCTCCTTCACATCTGCCACGTCTGGCAACTCTTCCAAACACAGTTTTCATGCTCCTTGAGACCTACAGGTAAGTACTAAGGTGGATATTGGATCATTCCACACAGCCTGATGCCAGCAGGCACTTCTCAGTAAACACTTCTGCCCTCTCACAACGTACCAGAAACAGAGGAACCTGCTGCCCCCAGGACTCAGAGACACTTTACCATCAGTGGAGATGAAGCCCTTAGAGGAGAGGCCACACACGGCCAGCTGCAGAGCTCCTCCACCCCCCACTCCAGCCAGACACGAGCACCTCTCCGTCTATGGGAGTTTGTGTGAATATTCCGGCTTCCAGAGCTGACAAGAACACCCCACACACATTTCTTCCCCCTTGCTCTGGAATACTTGGTAGTATTTTTCATAGATGTATTGCAGTAAGTAGGATGTCCCAGGGCAGCTCCCGTGCCTCAGTGGTCTCCTAGTTCAGTGTCCCACATCCCTCTTGCAGCCTATGGAGGAACTGGGATGAAGGAAGGAACAAGGGCTATAAGGGACTCTGATTTACAGTAGGTTTAAGAGGAGAGAGGGTTTTTTTTGACAAATAAGGGGCCATCTGAGGTTTGGTTGATGATTTAGGTTTTTTGAGGGTTTTTTTTTTCCTTTTCAAACAAGGAACTAGAAAGCTGGAGCAGAGAAAGGCAGATTCACCAAAGAAGGAAACATGGATTTTTTTCTTCACCCGACTGAAAGAACTCCTCCTGCAGAAGATTGGCAAGCAATCCACCACACAAACTGAAGGTTTCTACTCACATCTTACCATCTTTCTCACTGCTTTACAAGAAACACAGGTGTCATACCCACCCTTTCTTCTTAATTATCTTCTGTCCTAATCATTAGAGAACTCTTAAAAGCATAGCAAGTATCTTAGAGTTACAGATTCACAGAAGTTAGTGAAGTTTTTACCTGACTTTTTTTTTTTTTGTCAGTCACCCTGGGGAAAGGCAGCTAGTTGAAGAAGAGAATCCCAACAAAAACTGAACGTCTACACAAGATCTCAGATCACACATGCAACAATCTCAAAGCACAACTCCTTTGAGGCACCAGTACACATGACAATTAAAAACAAACACAGTAAACAGGCTACAGCATATTATTGTAAACAAAGCAAGCAGATCTCCCTCAACCAGAGCCCAAAATAAAGGTAGCACTTACTTCAGGTCAGGCTAGAAGGGAGATTACCATCACCCAAAGCTCGTCTGCTCCACTCCAGCTTGCTTTCCCATGTGGGGCTGGGCTGGACTGGTCTCCTCTCCTCTCTTATTAGCTACCTGCCAGGAGGTCAGCTGGTCGGTGGTCCTTAGTAGAAACACCTGCTAGTTCAGCACAGCTTGTTAGCAGAGTGCAGGGACGGCTGGGATTTAAAACAAAGGAATACAGTTAATGATTCTTTATAAAGTTTGTTGTGATTCTAACTATCCATGAGCTGTAATGTGCATTTTTATGTTACCTTTCTGGTTAAAATCAGCTGCAGACTTGATCGATACCATCCTAGTATTCTAATAAGCTGTTACACCATTTTGTGAAAATACAATAATATGCAAATAGCAGTGTTTCCAATTGCTTTAAGAAAATATGGTATGAATGTGAATAAATTACATTAAATCGTGCTGTCATAGAGAAGTATCTTGCGATTTATAAGTACCTACCTTACGTAAATTAACACCACACAATTCTGCAGCCCCGTGGATAGATGTCTTTTGTGTCATGGTATGAACACACATAGTATGCCTCAAAAGCTTCCAAATATGTGGGTGGGAGTTGGAGAATACAAATGACATAAGATATTAAAGGGTTTTATTTCAGGAACATCTTAGCATGCTAGAATATGGTATCAGAGATTAGAGGTTATGGATTAGAGATCCACTTATACTGTCTTGTTAGAAAGGGTGTAAAAAACAGCAAAGGAATAGGAAAGAGCAGTGTATATGCTCCCATTTATTATAATTAATCACCATTCCTTTTATTGTTAGTATAATGGTATTCATGATGAATCATGTTGTGAGTGTAAATTTAAGAAATGTAATTGTGAATGGATTTGGTGTGATTTGTTTATGACATTCATGAATGCAGACACAATGCCACCATCAGAGGGACCGGGAAGTATTCTTCTCATGTATGTGAAAGCCAAAACCTCAGATCCTCTATAAATTTAAACTCTGAACAAGTTCCTGAATTTGCTAAACCATTAGGGTTATTTCCTCATTCCCAGATGCATCATTTCATGTAAATTGCTTGTTTGTTGGCATCCAATTGAGAGGGTCAGTTTGAGCTAAAACACACCATAAAAATATTTAATACTCTTCTGCAAAGGATGTAAGTGAATGTAGAAGTCCAGATCAATTGAATTATAAATTAACTTCAATAGTTTTCTAAGTTCATTTCTTCAACAATAGAAACCCAAACTGAAACCCATGTCAAACTCAGACACAAAATTCTTGCAAATGTTAAGAAACCTTACCCTTTGCAGGGATTGCTTCTTTGTGGAATGAAAGATTAAATTAGTACATGAAGAGAAGATGCACATCTAAGAAGAACATAAGAGACAGGGGAAGAGGTGATACTGACTTAAAATTGTGCTAACTTTTAGTTTTCCCTTGGGACAGACACTGTTTTTCTGCTTTGCACCAGGAAAAGTTCATTCAGCTATGGCAAAATTACTCAAAAAGGACTTTTACCTCTCAATAACAACTGCACCTTGATTTATGTGTGACGGCAGGGGGACACAAAATATACTTGCCAGTGCCAAATTCTAGAATTAAACTGCAAGGAAGAAGAAGGGTTTGTCAGCATTTGAGAAACAGGATCCTGCACATCACCCTCTGTATGGGGTGCACACTAGGGTACCAAAAGCACTCAGCTCCAATTAACTCCCAGAGGAGTCTGGTGGCTCAGCACCACGCAAGTGATCTCAGCGCGTTTCAGGATGAAGCCACTTCCCTACTTGATAACAAACGCTGCAGTGCCTCTTTATACTGACTCTGTGCACACAAATACACTATAGTAAATCTCATTGTCGACACATCAGGCCAAAATTGGTGCTCTCTTGGCTGAGCATTGTGCAGCTTGGCTTCACTAGACCAGCAACACACCCTGAGATACAGATATAGGAAGGATATTTTCATCCGACTAGACTGTTAGTGAAACCAAATGCTGTTCAGCTTTCCCCGCCACTCCCTTTGTTGCTGGATTTGTTTTGTGAGAACATTTGTCCTGTAAACAAGAAAGAAATCATGTGGTTGTTCTTGTCATTTTAAAAATGATCCCATAAGCTTTTAAAGGTTGATAGTGTACAACGCAACATGTCCTGTCCTTTCACAGGAGCAGAACTGGGCTCTAGTACTTTTTTCTGTTACAAAGCAGAGAAAGCAAGTGATGTTTCCTTCTCTTCTCTGTGAGCCTTTGGCCCTGAGTTCAAAACTCTGACTGTCAAACCTAGATACAGAGCCAGAGAAAGCCAATCATATACAATCATCAGATGCACCATTTCTACTGATTTTGGATGGCAATACGCAACCTACCACTCCAAGAGGAAACCTCCCAAACCTTTTTTGGCTGCTGAACATCAGGAAATCCCAGCCAAGTTGTTGCTGTGAACACAACGGGGCTGTTCCAAATATTTTCGCTAAGCCCGGCATATCCAGGATGTGTCTGAACGTGATACGGGATCAGGTCAACTGTGCCACCCACTTGTGTTTGGACTGAAGTGACCTGAAGGCGCTGGGGCCCATGTGGGGTGGAAGGATGCATTTGCTGGAGCCAGTGTGTGTCTCAACAGGGCAGAGGTGTGGGACACGCTGCACTTTGAGGTCACTGGTCTGCGCTGGCATCCCTACACACTGTAGTAGTTTCTCTGTGTGCTTTACAGCTCCTCAGGCTGTTTGTGGCATCTCACTCTATCTTAACACAATTATTTCTAACAAAAATCACATTTTTGTAAGACTTCCAAATGTGGAGATTTGGAAAATTGGTTGATTCGTGGAAATACTTTTCAGATCAGTTCTACAGTGTTAATCAGCAGAAAGACATGTTCTTCCCAGAAGACTGATTCAGGATTACTTGAAGAAAGGCATTTCAGAGCAATCCAGCAGAAACTTCACTTTGGTCAGCAGTACCTCAGCTCCCTTCATTCACCAGCAGAGTAAAACCTCCTCCTGTCTTCTCCAGTTCGTCCCAAACACCAGCACAAAAGGCATGCTGCCTCAGGAAGCACAGACTTGCAGGGACTCTGGGGTGGGACATGCCTGTCCCTTGTCCTGCTGTAACCTAGAATCAAACCCGATTTAAATGCAAGTTATGGACAGGGCTATTACAGTTACACTTCCTCTCTCGCAGTGAGACACCAGTGGCAGCTACCTGCTTCTGGTGTACCTGTAACGTCAGAAAACAGTGACTGGGTACAAAGCAGGCATCAGCAGGGGTCAGAGCTCACTGCTCCGTAACAGCGGTTCCTGGTCTGGGAGTACGGCTCCAGATGATGTTGGGATGACAGCTCAGTATCCCAACCGCCGTGGGGAATACACAGTTGTCCCCATGTGACATGAAAGATGACACTGTCCGCAGCACACAGTTTTAGCCATTAGACATTTGTTATGAATACCCAGCAGCTGCAGCTGGGAATAGTTCCTAGTGTGAAGGGCTCGAGTTCTCTGTGCAGACAGAGTAGAAGGGAGAGTCAGTAGCTGCTGAGGTTGTTAGCCCTCAGCCAAAACTCTCCAAGCTTCTGACCCCACACGTTTTCTCTGGACTTAGTGGCTCCATGAGCGTGCAGCTGCAGAGGCTGCAGAGGCGGTGTTGCACTTGCTGGGACAGGGAGGTGTGATCGCAGCTCCATGTTGACCTTCTTGGAGTAGCTGAGTTGATCCACTCCTGACTGATGCTTCTAACAGTTATTTGACTCCTCTTTCTCACTTGGGACTATTATGACTAATAAATACCTCATGTCACTTTTTTAAAGAGACTATTAGCAGCTATTCCCTTTCATCCCTCATGCTCAAGCCCTCGTATGAGGTAGGAAGTATGCTAAGCTCAAAGAGTTCACTACACTAGTTCAGCTTAGCAATAATCTCACTAACTGTCCTTGCAAGCTGGGAAGATGACTGTGGAAACTCATACCTGCTTAGAACAAGCAGCAGTTGATGAATTTTTCAGAGAAGCTGTTCCCATTTCTCTCCTGTGAGCAGAACTGGTATTAATAACTTGTTCCTGTCAGCTGGGAAGTCTTGTGGTTGAGTTTTTGTGTTTAGTTGACTTTGGACAAATATTGTCCTGAAAGAGAGGTGAAAAGCCTTGACACTGAGACAAGCTGTGCCCTTCAACATGGTGATGTTTGTGGTCATTTTATTGCATCTAGCAATGCCTTCCATGCGGATGCTCTGATTCGTGTGACAGTTCTTCATGAACCATCTCACCGCCTGACAGCACACAGCCAGCAGGACGTAAGTGAGAGAAATTTGCTGTGTGCTGGTCAAAGAGAGGGTAAAACGGTTGTTTGTCATCTTGAGTGAACTGGGGCAACCGGGGTCAAGTCCAGCTTACCTATAGCACAACCTTTTGCGAAGATGCTGAAGGTAGCACCTATTTTGTGATTAGTGGTTTTTCAAAAGGCACTGTAGACTAATTTATGATTTTGGGATTTCTGCTTTTCACTGATGGTGCTCATACATAGCAATGGAATTGATCAAGGGCTTCTTCTGTTACCATCATCTCTGTTTTGAACGTTAGCTTCAGCCAGCTGGTTTTTAGCCAGTCTGATGTAGGAGCTGATTATGGGGGAAGCTTCAAACTCATCTATGCCATCTCAGGAGACTATGGCTTTTTAGGTCATAGGCTTCAACTCATACAAGTTATGAACTGAAGAGCTTACTACCTGGAAGAAGAAATAGAGAGAATATCCTGAAATACAGATAATCCATGGGTAAAACTTACTAGTTCAAACCTTTGAATTATAATGCTTGAATGAAATGCTGGAAGTACGACAATTTAAAATGAGTTGAAACGCCCAATCAAATACATTTGTAAATTCTGGGTTTGAAGTTACTTTTAAACATGATGTTTTTGACTAATCTGGCAAGTACAGAATTGTAAGTCCTTCTAACAGGTCTAAAGCCATTAGACATTCAGTATCTATAGCACAATAATGCGAAATAAAACACAGGTTTTGCCTGGGATAACACTTCTCTCCGTGGTGAATAGTTCCTAAGGTCTTGTTGTGATTCAATAACCTATATCCCATATCCCATTAATTCACTTACATTTTATAGACTCTATACATAGACTGAATTTATGTAATTTGTGCTTGTGGCTATTTCTGTCAAGACGAAATTGGCAGATCCTTATGCTGTGATTAGCGTTCTGTATTTCAAATGTCTGTCAGCAGGTGGTCAAAACCATCAGCTCATAAAGGAACCGGTCTGCCCCCGTTACTGGCTCTTGCACAAGGACATGACTTGTGATTTGCGACACAAAACTCATGATAACCATAGAAACAAAGCAAATCCTATGTGCAGAGAGGGTTTTCCCCTACCTACCTTTCTCAGCTAGTGGCAAGTGTGTACATCACATCCTTACGTGCTCTTGAGGCCTCTCTGGGAACGGTTACAGTGCTCGCTGGTGCAGCAAGCGCAGGGAAGGGGCTGGCGTACAATTTGCTGCAATGTGTTACGGCTCTGGGGCTGTATGGCCACACCACGCCTTTACCAGTAAGGAGGATCCCTGTCTTAAGGTCCCAGCGTGCACAGCTGGTGTGGTGACTGCTGGGGGAACCTGCACATGGGCAGAGAGCCTGGGTCCAGGACACGCCGGAGTGGGACTTGACTCTGATCCCACCAAGGGAGGGACTGCAGGACTCCAAGTATAGGTGCAGGAGAAATTTACCAAAAAGAACCCGTCTGGCACAATAAATAGGTCACACAAACAAACCCTAAGAGAGGCGTGTGGTTGTGTGGCTGGACATACGCTTGCAAAGGGAGATTACAAAAGAATTAGGAACTGGCACCTGAGAGAACAACAAACTTAGAGCAGGCATTGTTAAAAAAACAATCCCCTCTCAAAATTGATTTTATTCTGGTCGTGGCTTTGTCTTTCTTTTTAGCAATTTTGGGAAGAACATGAGTCCAGATTTGAATTCAGCCTTGAAGTAAACATATGATCATTTAATGATGCATAGTGCATGTTTTCACATCAAAAGTCAACGGAACATAGTGTAAGCTTGTATTAGTCCCCAGTCTGGTGTGAAGAAATGCTGTGATCCCTGAAGCAACTGATTTAAAGAAAATGCATACCAAAGAGAAAGTACTCAATAAGCTACTCGTTGTTGGGTTTTTTTTTTCAATAAAAGATTATTTCTGCTGAGGTCAGATCTTCCATCCACTACCTCACTCTATTTCCTCAAGCTCTATTTTCTTGTCAGCTGTGTCCCATCTTGCTTGCTGTCATATGTATGGAAAAGTCAACTGGTCGTGCTCACGTCCTCAAGCACGTGCAAATGCTGAAAGAAGAGGATGAGGTTGATAATTGGTAGCGCGTGCAGTGGCACTTCGCCTTTAAATCCAAAAAGGCAGTTTCTAACACAAAGCAAATGAGAAGTGATCTTTCTGCGAGGCATGAAGTATACCTCTTCCTCTGCCTCTTAAACCACTAATGTGATCTGAAGCCACATGTAATTGCCTTCCACGGAGAAGCCACCTGAGTGAAAAGAAAGTAAACAAAGTGAGTCATCTGTATGTTGCATGTTCCAGTCTTGACTAAGCATCTACTCTCCAGCACTGATAAGAAACAGGAACAATCACATGAGATAAAAGTGCCAAAGATGAAACAGAAGTTCAAATGCTATTTTTTTACAATATCTGGACACCACAACCTATTTTTTGAAGTTTTTTTTGATTCACCTGCAATGATGTGATAACAGTTTTAAATACTTTCTTAAGGGTAAACTCTGACTTGTCACTAGGATAGCAAGGAGACTGCATCGGGTTTCAAAATCTACTGTGTGTACTTTGTCAGTCACCTGTATGTTGTATCTCTGGAAAGAATATATGTTACCATGGAAAGGGTGAAATAAGAAAATCTCCTGCAAAGCCGTGCTTCTTTAAGCTAAGCCAACATGTGCATCTTTGTATGGTGATTCACTGTGGAGACCTGTGAAGCAAGGAGAGGTCATAGTCCAAAATAACATATCGGTCTGCCTAACACTGATGTCCTGGTGATAGCTCTGCCCATCATGACTAGTTTAACGTGGTGCAGAAATTTAGCTCAGTCATAGAATTCCTTGAATATTTATCTGTTCAGTTATATATCTGCAAGTTTATGCTTTAAAAAAAGTCTTCAGACACCACATGTACTGATTCCACCCACCTGTAACTTTGACATGAACATGGAGGTACACTTGGGCCAAGAACATGCAAGTTACCTGGTTCTGTTTCTAAGCTGACTCCTAAGTCCCTTGTGATTTCTGATGGCCAAGCAATTGCTACAATCCACTGTGCTTGGTTTTATTTTCGGTAAGAAATGGGTACGATAGTCTCTGAATGTATCACATATTGTTTTCGGAAGTGTACATTTCACTGGAGTACGTCTGTGCCAAGTCAATGGCTTTGGGACAGTCCATCAATGCAAAGTGCCTTTTGCGTGTGAGGAAGACTGACACTTCACTGCAAGTATGGTACGACTAAGGGTTTGCGTCACAATTGCCCAGCCCACTTGCATTGGCATTTATAGGTGGCAGAAGTTACATCATTTTCCAGCTCTTAGTCTGAGGTTTAAAACTTTCCCTTTAAATCTTTCTTTTTTTTTTTTTTTTAAATAAAAATATAATATGGATGTCAATGAAACTGTATCACTCTCTGAAAGCTGCTACCACATCTCCCTGCCATTATTCTTAGACAATAACAAGCAAGAAAATGTTTCTGTTTCCCCACATTCTGAAAGCTCCATTAATATAGACAACTGAGATCTTCCTGGGTAGCAAATAATCATATTAATTAATGAATGTGTGAAACAAAATACAAAGAAAGCATACACTTGAAGAGACTATTCATGTGTATGTGAGAGCCTGTAACTCCAATGGAGACAAATGGGAGATGCACATAAAACAAAAGGGAGAATACATTCACCACGCTGGATGGAAAAAGGCCAGCCTGGAACAGAGTGGAATGCATAGAAGGATTTAAAGCAGGATTACAGATGCCTGTGGCAACTGCTCTCGATAAATTATAGTTAGATCAAAGAAAAATAGAATGCTTTGATAAGAGATTAACAAGTGCCATTCTCAAATGTACAGTTGTAATAAAAAAAAAATAAATCACATTTTAACCCCTTACTCATGGTATTATGTTTTTTTCTACTTTTATTTATGAAGGACTTCTGGCACCCAGGGATAAAGACAGCTTTTTCAATGTCTTCATTCTGTTACAGCTAGCAACCAAGTAAACGTGCAATCATTATTTTTATGCATGCACCAGGGGTTCTGATACGGGACATGGGCCTGGCAGGGGGCGGTGTCAATTTTAGAAAGACTCGGTGACATGCTGCAGCAAAATGGCAAAGAGAGAATCAGACAGTAAAGCAGCTGCTTTCCTTGAGTTGTTAGCTATGTATTTACCAACTTGTAATAAAGAAGAGAAAAGCAAAATTGGATTTGCTTTTGTCTGTTTTCTAGAGCCACTTCTTGCCCTAGAACACGTGCACACTACTGTCTATACTGCTCAGTAAAAAAAGTAGTTCTTTGAAAGGTCAGTGGAAAAACAAGCAGTGAAGTCATAAGTTACTACAAATGTGAATATCCTTCCATCATCTTTTATGAAACACAAAGGTTGCTTCTGTTTTTTTTTGTTAACTTACATTCAGCGTGGGAAGATGGATTCTGACTGTTCCCTTTGAGCATCAGAAAAGCGGGCAACCCAACACATGTTCTTCAGTGGCTCTGGGACCGCAGAAGTATTTGCAAGTGCTTGACGCTGCTTCAGAGCAGACAGGATAGGACTTCTCCAAACCCAAGCATTTTAGTGCTGCAGTTGTCTAGAAATTCTGTCTTTGGAAAAATCACCTTCACATGACTATTCTGCATTTCTGAAAAATCTGTTCAGACAGTAAAAGTAAACTCTGGCATTACAGCTTTATGATTTCATATCCAGGAACTCTTTCATCTACACAATTTTCATCTGAAGGTTAAAATCTACCATTTTCTTCCACTAGTTCCTGGTTATGAAAAATCTTAAGTAGAAGGCCTTCTGCACTTGCACAGTGCATTTAGTAGTTGACTTGACTTTCTCAGTCAGCTGGCACTGACAGTTCTAATATTTTACTTGGAATTAACTCATGTGGTTCAACAGGCTGGAGGTCTGCTTCACAGCTATACGTATTACGGTGAATGATACTGTAATGCCTTGAGACTCATTCTATCAAACATTCATTTCCGATGAGAAGATGCCTTTGAATACTCATCAACAATTTATGGTTGATATAGAAAATGCTGCTCTTCCTCCCTTAAAAATCCGTAGCAAAAGCAGTATCATTTCCAACCTCATCAGCACTAAGCTATACAATTTCCCATGAAACCTGAGGCATTAAGGTGAGGGAAGCATGGATGCATACTCTTGGGATTCATTTTTTCAAGTTTTACTAGAGGCTGTATCACAAATTCAGTGTTTAAAGTCTCGGTGTTTGTGCTTCTGGGATAGAGGCTGCATATGGCAGTAGGCCTCAAAACTTAAATGACCATTGTAGGACATAGCATACACCAATAGTGTTCTTATCGCTGGGTAGATGTTCAAAGCACATGGCAGTGCTTTATTTTGACTCTTCTCAGTGCATTTTTTTTTCTCTAGTTGCTGATTTATTGACTGACTGACTTTTGATCAAAGCAACAATTCTCCTATCTTCCATCTGTGCAGGTCTCTGTGTAGGGGATTTCTGTAGGAGGTGACAAACATCATATATCTCTCAAGTTAATTTTTTTTTCCCCTCAAAAGAGTGGGGAGAAAATTTTCCTGATTTCTATGCTCAAACACTAAAAGAGGAAAGCCCAATTGGAAATTGCAAGGATAACCACAACTTCATCTGTACCTGGCTACAAACTCAGCTGTCTGGCATGCCGAGCAAGCGTGTGCAAACATAGGAGTTTGACTGTGACCATGAATTTGACCTCTGACAAATAAGGCTCAAGATCATAGGAAAGGAAAGGAAAGAGCTTTTCTAGACCTATTTGGGCTGTAAATCAGACAAAGTTGGTTGTCAGTCTGAGATGTCCTATACTACCTCGCTTCAGGGAAGCTGGCAGGCCAGTAGAATTTAGACAGACATGCAATGTTTCAGTATTTCTCTTCCACTTTCTGCCAAATCTAAGAATTGCAGAGAGATTTTATGAAGGAAACAAAACAACTAGCCAAAACTGTGCTATGTTTCGCAAGCGGCAGTTTCTTGGCAAAGACACGGGTGATCTTCATATTTCCTCTAGACCAGTTCTCCCACTCGTGCTGCTGAGCAGAAAGGCAATGCCCTTGCCCCTTCTTATCATGCAACGAGATAAAAAAGCATATGGTTCCTCAACAGAAATGAATGGCCACTCACTTGAAATGAAGACAACACAGGGGTCTGAAGCAGAGTTTCAGAGGAGGCGGTGGCCTCTTCTTCCCATTCAGATGGGAACTTCACTGAACATATTCACTTCTGCGGTCATGTAGCGAGAACCCTTGGCCATCTGAAAAGATGGGCACAGATAAAAGAGAATGCCTTTCAGTGCTCTCCATTTCTTGATTTTTTTTCTTGTATGCATCAGAAAAAGGAAAGTATGTGTCTGGTTTTACATTTCTTCACCATGAAATTTAGTGTTTCATTTGGATTAATGCTGTCCTGTATTTTCCCCCTCGATACACGAGGGGAGGAAAAGCAAGACTCTCGGTGGTGTTTCTACCACATTATAGTGAGAATAGCCTACCCCTACACTGGCTTTGCCCCACAGATAGTCTAAAAAGACACAAAAAAAAGTGTAATGCTCACAGAAAATTTGTTACGGGGTATGTGAGTTAGATATGGGCAGAGTCTGGGCTTAGTATAGCCCCAGCAAGAACTGGCTAGTCACAGCCCGGTGATCTTTCTAGCTCCTTAATTTTGATAACAAGAGATTTTTTGGGCAAAAGGCCTACCCCATGGTCTCCTTATCCAACTGGTTCTGGTGTGAAGATGCCTTTGCTGAGAGAAAGTAGCTATGGGGGAAATTTTTGGTATTTTCTCTTGTGAAATAACAACTTCCTAAAAATAGTGCCTGCAGATGAATACATTGCAGTTTGCAGGCCCAGAGAAACCAATTTAGAGCATTCACTTCTCTTTCCTCCTTTTTGATGCATTCCCTACATTTTCTCCTGAAGTAAAACAGAATACAGAAATCCCATGCCAAAGTGTCATAATAGACTCCTGTAAAACTTCTGTATGTTACAGAAGGGCACAAGTTTTTTTCCAAGTTCACCATCTGACATAAATTTGCATCTGATTGCGATGCTTTAGATGAAAAGGTGGGTTTGGAGGGGCTTTTTTGGTTTGTTAGGTTTTTAATTACTCTCTTCTCTAAAATTAAACTCAAATTGCTTTTTTAGTATATGCACTGTACCTGTAACAAATTGATAAAAAAGAGAAAATTGTTTTTTCCATCTGTGTTTGCAGTTGCAGAAATACTTACCCTCTAGCCCCAAGAGGATGACCAACATAATATGATGTAATGTAATTCCAAAGTTGCATCAATGCTTTTCCACCCTCACTGGCATTATGGCAATCAAAGGAAATATTTGTTAAAAATAGCTTGGATGCAAATCCAATGGTATCTCACTGCCAATGAAACCTCATTTCATGAAAGCAGGGGAAAAGGCTTTTCAGCAAATTTAATATGAAGCAGATTTATGCATTTACATTTTAATTGCAATACGTTAAAAGCAAAAAAAAACCCAACCCAAAACCCCCACAATGATAAAAAGGTGTTTTTTTCCAGGTAATGACTTTTGAATCTCCTCAAGCCGTTTCTAACATTATAGAGAATACGGTTTCAATAAATGAGAAAGAGAGAGGTTGCTGTGTCTGAGTGCACATATTACGCCAGTGTTGTGACATACTATTGTTTTCCTAAGAGATTACAAAATCAATGTTCTATGAAAACATTCTCATATTTTTAAGCGCAATCCATCCAATTCTTTCTCACCTTGATTCCCTGAGCTCCCTTTTACTCATGAGATGCAGGAACCTCCCTGAGGTAGAGCATCTGCTTGGGTTGCATCCAAAGAGCTCACAGGCCAGCCTCAGTGCCAGCAAGCAGAGAAGCTCCTTTTTGTTTTCCCTTATCTCCCGAGGTATTTTGACTGGCTGAAAATGATGGAAGAGAACAACAGGCGGGCTGACCTGACTGAGTTCCGGGCAAACAGGGGGAAGGGTTAACTAAAGCTTTATCAAGAAAGAATCGGACATGTTCCATGCAAGGAATGCCAATCCACGTGGATGGATGCAAAGCAGATCTTTTTAAACAAGTCTTTTTCCACAGGATGAAAGGTCTGCTTGACAGTAGCATTCACGTTAATGCAGTCTACTTGGGTCTTGCCAAAGCGTTTCATTTCATGGCATATGTTGGTATGATTAAAAAGCACGCAGTATATGGAATTAAAAGGATGCACTTTGGAAGAACTAAAAGCTGGCTCACTGACAGATCGCAAAGTGGTGAGAGTAACGGGTGGAACTATTTCCAGCGGATTCCCACAAGGATCAGTTCCTGGTACAACATCGTTTAGTATTTTCATCACGTGTCCAAACAATGATGTAAAATCAGTCCTGAGATGGTTGGGGGCTGGAGCACTTACCGTGGAAGAAACGGCAGGGTGAACTGGACTCGTTCAGCCTGCAGAAGACCAGGTTTCAGGGAAACTAAGAGCAGCTTATGAGGAGGTTACAAAGAAAGCAGAGCCAGGCTCTTTACAGAGGTTTATGGGAAGAGAACGAGAGATCATGATCATAAATTGAAATGGTGAAACTTTTAACTGTATATAAGGAAAAAAATCACTATGAGGATACTCAGACATTGGATCAGGATGGCCAGGGAGGTTATGAAATCTCTGTCAGTGGAGGTTTTCAAGATCTGACTGGATGAAGTCCTGAGCAACCTCACCTGAATTCAATTTTGACCTTTGAGCAGAAACTTGGACTAGATGACCTCTCAAGGTCCTCCCTGTTATGTTACGACTGTAATTTGGTCAATTCTGCCTGAAGAGCAGTTTGGGAATCCTGTTAGATAACTACTTCAATATGTGCCGTAACATAACGCTACAGGGAAAAGTAATGGTTGGATGTTATTTGGCCACTGTTGGTAAGCAGCCCCGCACAAAACTTGCCACCTTTGCAGAGTGGAATTCCTGAAGCTGAAGCCCATGAGCAGCACATGAAGTCTGGCACTGCTGCCCGACAGAGCCCTCCTGTGTCTCCTGAGCTGCTACTTTTGCTATGTAAGTGGAGAGAAGAACAGCTAGGACCTGGATTTTTTCTGCATAAACAAGGAACAGTCCTGCGCGTGCTATGCAGCGTTTCAGAGGGATGTTTATATCACCCAGAACTATCACATCCCCTCTTATTTACACGGGAAAAAGCATTGTACTGCTGGGATGAGAGGGAGCACTTAGGAGCTGAAAGGCAAAGGTATAGCACGATTCAATAACTGGAGGCTTTAAGTTAGACAATGTGAAATTCAAAACAAAAATAAAGTTAAAAAAAAAGTCACAGCTTCTCTGGAAAGAAGCTGAATTCTCCCTTGCTGCCAGGCAAAAGCAAGCTTTAGGAGAGCAGTTGGCCGGTGTAGGTACCTATTGGATCATGAGTCAAGTGACCGGGATTTGCAGGCACACTCTCGCTGTAAGGATAATAACGCCTTCTACAGTTCTCTCAGCACTTTTCCTTTCCTGACTGACTTGGAGTTGTTCTGGAATATTTACGAATGGCAGAAACCCTTTAGACAATTCCACACTGATACAGAAAAGCCTTTTTGCAGCAGCCAAGGGAATGTTGTACTTCCTTCACCACACAAAAATGTAGTCAGAAGTTATGTGAGCGTAGCATTGATGCAGGTGTACAGGAGCAGCAGGACCTTGACCTGTATTGCTGACTAGGAAGGCCAAGTAGCCAGAGATAAAGCCAT
This sequence comes from Charadrius vociferus, assembly GCF_000708025.1. Classification (NCBI taxonomy): domain Eukaryota; kingdom Metazoa; phylum Chordata; class Aves; order Charadriiformes; family Charadriidae; genus Charadrius; species Charadrius vociferus. Next base: position 2,223,018 of record NW_009649187.1, read on the forward strand.
TTGACCACAGATAATGACCCTTCTGGTGCGTTTTCTTGCACTTGCTTGTTAACTGACACCCATTAAGGTGAATTAGCCAGATTCATGTGTAGTACAAATGCTGTCAAGATAAAGCTCAAGGCCTCAGATAAATTCAAATCCCTTGTTTTTTAAATAGAAATCACAGTAATTTTTTTTTTCCTATTATGTGAAATCCCCAACCCTAATGTCATTTGAGGAGGGTTTTTTTTAAGCCCTACAGCAAGTGATGCAACTGTTGACTCATTGCTGGCCTGGGTTTTGACACCAGAGGACCATGCTGGCCAGACCAGCAACCTGCCAGACTATGACTTCTTTGTTTCTTCGATAACAACTGGTCTGAAGAAATGGAATTACAGCTTCATCCTTTAATTTAATAGTTTCCCGTATTCTAATTTTGTACTTAAAACTAACGTTATATTCCTAGGTGAAATAGTTTGTTTTTTTTTTCCCCTAAGGAGACAATATGTTTCTCTTTAGCAGTTTTATGCACAAAAAATATACATCAATAAGAAGTCTCCAGGTTGTTTTAAAGAGATGATGTAGCAATTCCCTGATTACTTTAGCAAAAGCAGACATATATATCACTATGTTGAAGAAGTTAGAGCATGAGTGGTATAATTTGCATACTATAGTTAACTCATACCAAACTGCTTTTTGACAATAAATATCTAAGAGTATACGTTAGACAAATAAAAGTGTTTCCTGCTTTTTATGGGAAACAATCAGCTAAAAAAGAGGAGGAAGCAAACACGGTTCTTACGATATACTGTTATTTGCTGTTCTGTTGTATGTGGGCATACGTAAGGCATGCTGGATGCTCACACATGCTGAGAAACAAACAGGCCATTACACACCAAGAGATCACCGATCCAGGAGGAGTAAGCTATGGGTTACCGCTTCTTATGTGTACCTTGGGTACGAATTTATCCTTGACTGCACACACATGGAACATAGTTTGCTGGATTAATGCCCTCTTAGGTGCATAACCACTCCCCACCAACTGATTTTTTCATACCTTTACTTATTTAGCAGCAGGAGACGGACAGAGACAGCCAGGCACAATGGCATTCCAAAGGGCAACATCTTCGGATGCAAGGACAGGGCCAAGGGCAGAGTGCTGGAAAATGTAAGATAGCTGAGCACAGCAGTGACGGCATTGAAAACATGATGGTAATACACTTGACAGGAGGTGGCAATATCATCTGTATCACACGTAATGCTTTCACTCTACCATTGACCTCTTTAAAAATTAATTATAAAAATTCTTTGCACTGCTTGGACAACCTCTCTTCTGACAGCAGGGAATGGGGTGTGCCATATAGTTTTCTCTCTGTCATGCTGAGCTTACTGCCCTTTTGTGTTTTTCTCTGTGAAGCTTTTTTGTGACAATATCTGATTGCCTTACACCTTGCAGATCATTGCTCTGCCCTTATCCTTTAGCAGAGCGGCAAGAGTTTTTCAGATTCCTGTTACACATCTCCCACTGACCATCTGCTATTACCACCTTAACGAGAAATCACTTGTTGAAAGGTGATTAAGTGGTTACAGTCCAGCACAAGGTTGCAAGCTCATTATACTACTTCCCCCTCCAATAGTTAGCAATAGCGATAAGCATCCGGCCAAGACTCTCAGCTGATACGAGTCAGTGCATTTCTACTATTTCAGTAGGGTTACCTTAGTCTACATGGCATTTAGCTTAAAAGCATTTACCATTAGGTTAATTTAGATTCCAGACTTTGGTTAAAATGGGTTTCTGTGCGCCACCCTTTTCACACAGAAACTCGGGATAATCAAAGAAGATTCTTTTCTGTTCTTTACTATTCTTTTAGTCATCAGGGACGGGGTGTTTTAAAGATAATTACTGAATTATCTCTAAATAAGCCAGGTTTTCTTGGTAGCACTCATGATGTGACAAGTGCATTTGTTTCCTCTCAGAGCACTGCGGTTTACTGTAAAGCTACTCTGGCTCTGGATTTACGTACCATTTGCAGAGGAAGATCTATCCACTTAAACCTTCCAGTTTAGGTTTTTCTGAGTCAGTTTTAAATGTCAGGCTGTTTAAAAAAATAATAAAAAAAGAAGTAAAAAAACCCCCTTCAAAGTAAGCTTCAAATACAATGGGGCCGAAGTAATTCACAGCTTCTTAAACAGCTTTTGTTCTTAAAGCAAACTCCTAAGTTTCTCTTCGCGCATCCTGTCTCCGCTGTGTTCTGTTTCCACTAAACGAGCAGCGGTCTTTGCAGCCATCCTGTTGGAGCTGTGGATTTCAAGACAATCTCCCAAATAAGCGTCACGGAACAAAACAGACCGAGATAAGCCTTTACAGCACATTTGTAAACAAGAAAAAGCCAAACCAAGGTGCCTCTTATCATAGAGACATAGAGCCGGAGTGCAAAACTGCTGTGGAAAAAAAGCCTGGCAGTGTGATTCAGGACATACCACTCCGGGGGAATGATATCCTGGCTGTACTTAGGTTTGGAAAAAAATGTTCTGAAAGGTTTTCTTGCTGCCACATACTCTATTTTAGTTCTGGGGCTCATCCTCTAATGTCATATATATTCTGAGTAGTAAAGGAACCACCTGATATCCAGCTTCATTTCAGGGAAAGGGAGGGCATAGGTATGATGGGCACTAGAAGACAAGTTTGGATGTGCTCAGATTACTGGGAGATAGTTCAGAGGAGAGACACCTTGAAAGGTCAGTGTCAGGAATGCAGCATGCTAATGATGCTAATGATATAAACAACACCCAAGATAGTTGGGTCTTGATTTGGTGAAGCACTTGTGTACATGTCGTACTTGAAGCACCTGAGCAGTTGTATTCATTTCAGCCAGGTGACCTGGGTGCCTACAGCCAGGCTTATACCTCACTAGACAGGAGCTCCAAGCATTGCAGAATGGCAGAACTGATTTTTCTTGGCATTTATCCACACTCTTTGAACGCAAATATTAGTACATCTTCCTTTTATAAAATTGCCTTCTGCTGGTATGCATTCTCCTGCTTTCAGGCTACTCCGATTCACGGCACAAGAAAAGCTTTTCCAAAGGACTCAATAACTCCTTTTCCCCAAAACACGCACATCATCTGTGTATGTTTGTCTGTATCACATTGTATCTCCAAAAATGAAAAAATCACTTCTGTGCCCCTATTCTCTCACACGCAAAAGGAAAATCTTGCCCGAGAAAACAGTATTAGTTTTACCTTTTCTCGGCATAATAGGACCTAATTTATTATTCTGCTTATGATCACTGACAAAGTCCCAGAAAAATGCAAAGTTTGCTGTTCTGAGATCTTACACTGATTGTAACTTATCACGTCATAGGCCCTTTTAGCACCAGAGACATCATTCTGGCTTAGTAATCCCTTCAGAGAATTCCTTCCAACAAATATAGAAGACTGCCATCATGATGAGAAAAATCCTTTCCCCTAAAACTGTTTATCACCCAAGAATAAATAGCAATGAAAAGAATGGCTTTCCGAGACTTAAGGGGTCATAATCCACTTATCAGGAAGATATTACTACAAGTATTGTACGTAAGCCACTTACCCTTTGCAGTGTCTTACAGTCATCTGACTGTCAGTTTTAAAAAAAAAATTAAAAAAAAAAAAAAGAAGATGAAGTTATAATGCTATATCAACAGACAGCTGTCCTAGTGGGCACTGGGAACGCAGAATGACTTGCATTGCTGAGCCGTGCAGTCATTGCCAAAGGAATGATGAGGTCACATTTCATTCCGATTCACATACTCGGTGTGGTCAGACTGTGAGGCTCACCCTTCCTCGCCCAACTGACGCCCCCCTCCCTGCCTCGACACCAGATCTGGCTCGTTAACATGTCTGGAATGAGCGCGAGCCTACCTCTCAGCTGGCAAGCCCGAGGGGCATACTTGGATTCCCAGGTTGGAAGATTATCTCATTCAAGCGCCGTTCTCCCAAAGATATATAAGCAAAGCTGGCGTGGTGGTCCCTGCAGAGCCGGCTTGAGCGCTTGGGACTTTCAGCCATACAGGAGTACAACCTTCAAACGCTGGCAAATATGATGGTGATGAAAGTAGAAGACCTGGTAGGTACAACCTCCTTTCATTTATTCATAATTACTTTTCTTCCTAGACTGTCATTATACCAGGCAAAAAGAGACAACCTTTGGGGACCATTGAGGTGATCTTGCAGGTTACCAGCACTGCTGTGCTCCAGGTGCAAAACCTCGACATGCTATAGGTTATCCTACTGTATTCTCACTTTAACGTTTCCTTGGGAAGGGGGCTCACCACTGATACAACTACACAGCTGTTAGGGTTTTGCATCAGAACATAGCTCACCAGGAAGAACAGACTGACCAAAATTTACCTATGTATTTTCCTTTGACCTTGAGTTTCATTTTTATTTTTTTAGAAGCTATTAAGTTTATGATCACACTGAGTAATTCCAATCCAGTAAAGGACTGGGAGGAGGTACCAATGCAGAGAAACCAAAGTATTTTCCAAATCTAAAATAACAGTTTATTAATAAGTATTATTTTCTAATAATAAACTAATAGTTCCTACACTCACTGCTGTTCATGGCATAAGAAGTCTTTGAAAACTAATGTCTAAACTAGACCACAAGTAATGGGAGATTCCACTGTAGTGTGCGGACTAAGAATGCCTATTTTGATCAACAAACTGAGAAAACAGGAATGATTCAGTAAAACATTGGAATATCATACAGAAACCACTTTTTTCCCCTGATGGCTATGTTAAGATACAACGGCCACACAGCCTAACTAGTTAATGCTGTCTTAAATTATTTGGCAAGGCCCTGGCAGTCTCTCTAGTGTTAAACTCCATAACAAAGACAATTTTACAGGGTGATTGAATGGAAGGCAGTCTAGGACACAGGAATTTACTGAACCACTCTCAAAATACACAACAGCCTCTACTAAGTTTAACAAGTTATCTCTTCGTACACACTTAATTGAGCATCAGAAGTATTTCCGAACGCTGTTGAAAGCTGTGCTGCTGCACAGCATCACAGAGCTTCTGCGCAGGAACTACCTTCTGCTGTTTTGCTGAGTGCTATAAATGGGGACTTTGGTACGGACAGTGATGGGTAAAACCAGCCTTGAAATTACTCAGCAACCCGATTTAACTGCATTTGGATGCATTTCAATGAAACTGTAAGGTCCCGAGGGAGAAAAGCCCTCCTCCCACTCTACCTGCTCTGTCCCCCTGCTCAGCACTCGCAGGGTGCTGGTGGCTGGTCGGGGTGCCGCTTTCCACCACAGCCTTTTACAGCCTTCTGAAGACTCTGACACGTGCTGGCGAGTGAACAAAGAACCAAAAAAAGATACTCTTCCCCACTCACTGGCTTTTGTCAGTCCAGCAGCACCTCGGCCCCAGCCAAGCAGGGAGTCAGACTGTGAGGTGGTCTCATGATCTTGACCCAATCCCTGAAGATGGCGAGGGGGGACCGCTGTGTGGCTGTGGGAGATGTACCTACAAGCGAGACAGCTCGAGCCATTCGCGTGCACAGTCAATCCGGGCACGGGCTGAATGAGGTCTGCACTCTGTCTGTCACACTCTTCTAGAGCAGGACAGGAGTGACATGTAATTAGCCTCCAGGTAATCTATGTTCCCAGGGGGCAGCTACTGCAGTCATGAAACTGCTGCTTATATTAGATCACGTTTGCTTTTACAGGTGACAGGGAAGAAAGCTGACGATAAAGAGACTGGCAGCTTCCTCCCTGAGGACTTCAAAAATGGAGAGTATGAAGCTGCTGTAAGATTAGAGAAGCAAGAGGACCTGAAGACAGTCTCTGAACACTCACTGACCCGAGGTGATCTGGCTTATGAGAAGGAGAAAAAACTAGAAGCAGAGGTAGGCTCTTGGGTTTTGTGCTTGGCTTTTTATCATCCCCTGTGCGTTTTCTGCTGCAGCCCTTGAAGTTTTCCCTCTTTCTAAGTTAGAAATATGTACATGGTGAGCTAGATCAACCCTTGGGAGATCACCACCAAAGGAGGTTGGTCTGAAGTCCATTGAAGGCCACGGACATCTGCTGGCTCCTGTGGCCTATGGATGCAGGCAGTAACGCTGTGAAGCAGAACCCAATACTCCCCCTATAATGTCTGACCGAAATCCTGGGGGCTCCTCTCGCCCAGAGTCACCTGCCGCTAGCTGTCAGTAACGGGGGGGGCAAGCATAGCCAGTAAGACACCTTCAGCTTGCACACCTACGGACTGCCACCAAAAATAACTAACCCAAGAAAGATGTAAGAATGCATTTCTGAAGCCAGAAGCCTTACCTACCATGAAAATGTTCTTTTTATGAAAACACTGCATTATGCTTAATAGCACATTTGGGAAAAATAATTACAAATGAAAGTGATACTGGTCTACAGAAAAGTACCATTTTGTATTCCTGGAGCATGACAATTCTCCCTATATCCCTAAGAACCGATGATTTTTTTCCCCTCAAAATACAGCAGCTGTAACATCATAAATTCTTTGGTGAATAAACAACCAACTGGCCTAAAATTTAAAGTGATTTGGGAATGAAAAAGTTTAACTAGCAGGGAGCGTAAGACTTTGTTCTGAAAAAAGAAGGGTGGGAAAGTCAGCCTCAGGAATATTAAAATAAACACTATTGACCTTCACCTTCAACACAGAGATCATTACTTGCTACAGCTTTTTTTTGAGTTCCTCCAAAACTGGGTCCTCACAACTTTTTGGGTTTCCAGTTGATCCGCAGTCCACTCAGCCAACATAATTATTTTCCATTAAGTCAATGATCTACACATCAAACTCTAAATGTAGAGATCAATAGAAAGAAGAGGTGAAAATAACTTGAATAAGAACTCAGTTGAAAAAAATGTATACCATGGGATAGGGTCTCACTGATGTATTTACTCTTAATGATACCATGGGACAGATTCTGTCATCTGTATTCACCCTGAGTTACCCCTTGTTTGCGAATTCCCCTTCTGAAGTCAGGGGCACTCATGGTTCCTGGGATCTTGGCCCTCAGCTCAGGCAACACATTTGCCCTTGATGTTAGCAGTGCCCCATACTGCCTTCATGCAGGGATGCTTTTTACAAGCAGGCTTGAAGAAGTCTTAAATATTTATTGAACTGCTCTTTCAAGGATACTGGGGACATTCTTTGTAGTTTACCAAAATGTTACACTTGCTAACTGAAATGCTAAGATTGGTATAAACCTTACTCTTCACTTAAGGGTATATTTTTCATCAAAGAGGATTAAGTTACAATAAAACAGGGGCTGTGTCATAAAAGTGGTTGAAGAAAAAGCGCTTGGTGGAAGTCAGCTAAAACTGCAGGGGCTTTCCTGCTCTGATAAGCTGCACATGAGGTTCCTTAAATTGTTGGGCCAGAAGGGACTGCAGTGCTGCTCTGACTCCTGGCCTAATACAGACCAAAAATTCACGCTCTATATCCCACAACATATGCCCAAAGCAGCATCTAGGAAGAGGTCCAATGGTGTATAAAAAACTATAGATGACGTAGAATTTCTCACGTGCTTAGTAACTTTGCTAATGGTCAACTAGCCCGAGCTGTAAAAAAAAAAAAGACAACTTTTTTCAAAGTTCATCCAGTCTTAACTGAACTCAGCTGTGGCACACGCTGTCCTGCCACTCTGAAGGGAGGGGTGGTCACACTCAGCTCAGCTTGTGGCCATCCCTGATTTGTTTCAGCTGAAGAAGAAGAAATTAGAGCAGAGGTCAAAACTTGAAAACTTGGAGGATCTTGAAAAAATTATTCAGCTGAAGAAGAAGAAAAAATGCAAGAAAGTGAAAGCGCCCGTTATAAAGGAACCTGAACCAGAAGTTATTGTAAGTTATTTCAAAGTACCTTCTTCTGGGGAAGAATTGATGGGGCTTTGCGCCACACACGTTTATGCCCTGTATATTTCTTTCCATCAGACAGGACCAGTGGATGTACCCACGTTCTTTAGAGCTGCACTGGAGAATAAGTTGCCAGTAATTGAAAAATACCTGTCAGACAAAGGGGATCCAAATGTCTGTGATGAGGTACAATCTTCCTTCTTACTGCAAAGCCTGCTACAGAAGAGAGGTTATTACAGAGCAAAAATAACTTTTACCACTAGGTTTTGTAGCTTCCACACTTCTGAGGAGAAAAAAGGGTGGGGGGAAAGTAAGTAAATGTTGGGAGTTTGGTATATCAAGTTTTCTAGTGGTAAAGGGGTCACTGTGACCCTTCAAAGTAATATTACCTCAAAAGAATCTTTACATTTGAAAGCAAGCTGTTGGTGCCTAGGAGACCCTGATTTTCTGTAACAGGTGGTCTTCCAGCACTGCAGATGAACAGACAAGAAATTTGTCTGCAGAACGACGAAGGCGGCGATGCTGCCTGCCCTCGTACTCCATAATGCATAAGCTGCATTTGCAAAATGCAGCGTAGCGTGTTGGATGGGGCAACTCAACAGGCATCATTTTAAATTTGAATGCCACACTGCAGATTTTTCTCACACCCTTTAAAATGCTGGGTAGGCAGCTCTTAGCTGTCAGGACCCTATTAAAATTTAGCAGATTTCAGGTCTCAAAAGTATTAGATCTTGAAAATGAATCAGCAGAATGTATGTATTTGCCATCATCCTATGGAGGCGGGGAGAAAAGATTTAAAGATATCTTTTTGTGCCATACATAATATCTGACTTTGCACTGTTTTAATTGCCAGTACAAACGCACTGCATTGCACAGGGCATGCTCTGAAGGACATCTAGAGGTGGTGAAAAAATTGGTGGAAGCTGGAGCCCAGCTTGAACAGAAAGACATGGTATGTGCATCAACTCACACTCCTTTAAAAAAAATGCTCATTGGTTTATAAGTGCCCAGAGAAGCACCTATAGAAGTGCTTCTTATAGAAGAGGAGCATTAAAAGGCTTTACAGTGTCTCGCAACTTTATCCTTAAAATCACACTATTGAGAAGGGGTTTCAGGGGGGTGTGTGCCTCCCCTTGCCAAAGCGGTAGCTGGAAAACATGGGCAGCAGAGGAGCCCGCTGGCCAGCAGAATGCCACAAACAGCAGAGCCTCACGTAGGGTGAGATGGCTGAGGTCAGGCTACCGCTTCACCCTGCGAGCAGGTGGTGGGATACCGCCGTCCCACGCGTGTGCCCAGGGCTCTGCGCAACACATTACATTCTCCACCGTGATTTCAAGGCTGCGCTCGGGAGAGACCCCCGGCTCCCCTCGAATGCCAGCCACGAGGGCAGCCCAGTATCAACGCTTTCTGCAGCTGTTTTTTTGCTTCTCCGCTCCCAGTTCTTCATCCCTTTGCTGAACAGCGGGAAGCAGCCAGCCTTGCTCCCCCTCGCTTAACCCAGCAGTGCTCATGGGTAGCGTAGGAAACAGGAGGAAGGCAGGCAGAGAGAGAGACCTTCAAGGGACGTTCCACCCCTCCCAGCAGAGCTGAGGGCAGAGAAACCGAATCCTAGAGGAAAAGGGTTCTAATACACTTTGCCGACCTGCATAAGTTTGGGTTTGTTTTTTTAAAAGAACTATTCTTTCCCTTGAGCTTCTTTTACTATGCATTTTAGAACCCAAAAGGCATCAAGTAAAGAATATTAACTAGCACATACCAGCCATGTACCTGGCTAAGTTCACAGAACAGACAACACACATCTTCTCTCACAGCAGCGGTGCCAAGATCTCTGTCTTTAAGAGCAATATGCAGCAAGTGTGAAGAGTGAGAAACTCACAGTACTAAAGAAATTAGGGCAAAATAAGGAAAGCTGTTACTAGAAACAACTCAGTGTTCACAATGAAGTGCTTTAGATAAAATTGCGCAAAAATTATTTTGGATTAATTTAGAAATTTGATCCAAATGGTTTAATTTTTTTTTAAAAACAGAACGATGAATTAAATTACTTTCCATTTGTTTTTCCTGCTGCAGCTTGAATCTACAGCCCTGCACTGGGCATGCCGGGGGGGGAACCTGGATGTTCTGAAATTCTTACTGGACAAAGGGATAAACAGAAACGCAAGAGACAAGGTACGTGCTTCTGGGACTCTGCAGCTTCTGAAACTGCAGATGAAAAGCTGACCCTTACTCCAGGTAGCTAATTTTTGGCGGCCGTTCTCAAAGCGGTCTTTACGTGTTCTGTGCCACTGACCGCTTCCTCCTCCCCCCTCACAGCTGCTCAGCACCCCATTGCACGTGGCCGTGCGAACGGGTCAGTACGACTGTGGGGAGCACCTCATCGCCTGTGAAGCAGATCTCAATGCCAGGGACAGAGTAAGTACCAACAGCTTCTTACCCATCGGCTCTCAGGTAGCATCAAGCTGCTGTCCGCATCGATAATTCCACGCCTGTAAAAATCCCCGGCGATGAGGCTGGGGCCGCACTGCAGTGCTGGACCCGGGGGACTGATGCCGTGGTCCGTGTCTCTTGCCTCTAGGAAGGAGACAGACGTACGGAGCAGATCTAACTATAAAGAACTGCGTAAGTACCAGCAAAAAAATGCAGTAATTCAAACGGCTTTAGAATAAGTTTGCCTTCAGAGCAGTTTCATAGGTTTCAAGGCCAGAAGAGACAAACTTAATTAGATCATTTCAGAGTTAATTAAAGCAGAGCTGACATAGGGAAAGGATAACTTGGGGGAGGTCAGAAAAAAGAGGAAAAACCAGTACTTCCTCTAAAACCAGAACTCATGAGCTGCAGCTTAAAACATCACATCTTTCTGTAAGTTAATTACACGTAGCTTGTATTGAAAAGATGTACAGATAGAGACGCTCTCCGCCCAGCTCCTGGGCTTCCACTCAGACAAGAAAGAACATCTTGGCTTGTCAGAGAAAGTTCCTTTCTGTTAAGTGCAGAGCCAACGGCGAGCCCAAGCGCTCTGCCTGGACGACTGGCTGTTAACCTGACCGTTGGGCAACAAATCCCCGTGGCTCAGCAGAGCTTCAATTTAGAAGCCCCGCACCTGACTTCTTGCTCTCAGCCACCGCAGCAGCAGCAGATGCGTTGCTGGAGCTCTGCGACCAGTTGTTAAAATACAGCGTATCACAGCCTCCTCTCCCCTGAACCCAAACCAAGCAGCGGTGGGACGGACAGTGAGTTTTACCAATGCCAGTCAATGCTTATGATGGGCAATCAATCAGAATTTAAGAGGGCAAGGAAAAAACTAGTCACTGCAGCACTTCGCACTCCCTACTCTGCCCGCACTCGTCATTATCCCTCATCAGGGTACGGAAACGATGAAAGGTACAGCCCCAAAGGTCAAAGACCTGCTCTCTCAGGCTTTGTCTGCACACAGGAGTTGCTCCTGTTTAATTTAGATGTGGTTCATAACCTAATTAAACCAGTATAAACTCTTCTCTGAATTCTCAATTAAATACAAGAGTGGCTTATTGAGGTTTCATCTAAATGTATTTCTAATCAGTTTAAATGAGATCAAAAGAAACACCTGCGTGCTCTGCCAGTCACGGTATTTGCTAATATGGCTTCGACCCACTGAAGCGCAGGGAGATTTCGTCGTGAGCCTGAGCAGCAAGGGACTGCTCCGTAGAGCACAAGGACTCTGATCTCAGGGGGACAAGAGTAAGTCTGACCTTGTGCGTGCAGAAGGGTCTCACATCGGACAAATGCACTGTGCAAACATTCAGGGAAGAACGAAGGACTCCGTATTCACTGGCTGAGATTAAATCTTCTTTCCTCTGCTTTTTTAACCAGCAAGGGAAAACCCCTATGGATCTTGTTCTTCAGTGGCAGAACGGCACCAAAGAGATCTTCAACAGCCTGAAAGACAATTCCTATAAGAGCGTCCATCTAGGCAAGCGCTGAAGGGAGAAACCAGACTGCCCTCTTTTTGCTGCTTTTAAACGCTTCATATGAACCTGGAGGGAAATAGCCCTGAATATAGTATTTTTATTGAAAATATTTATGGTACTGGATTATTTGAAGTACCTGCACTGAACACTGCAAAACAAACACGCAGACAGATAAATTATTTTTAAAGGCAGGTTGAGTGTTAAAATTCCACTGCTTTTCAAATGGCTTTATTTATTACTATTTATTATTTATTTATTTAAAAGGTCATTTTAAATTATTTTCAATGTTATCGCAGCTTTTTTTAATAGAGCTTTACATCCTAATGCAATCTTTGCCAGCAACATAAATCCTTTTGTCTTAGGTGGCAGTATTTCCAATTTCATTAGCAACTTCCCTCAAGCCTTCCAATAGCTCTAAATAGCAAATACTCGCAACTGTTGCCTTGTCTCTGCCAAATTCTCACTATTAAAATAATACATTAAGCGAGTGGTGATATGTGGAAGAGCAAGGGAAGAAGGTGTACTGAGGTGCCAAGTGGATTTAAAGAAGCAGTTGAGTAATGGGGTTTACGCAGGGTTTGGCAATCATGGTGGATAAAGAACTCGAGGACAGAGCTCCAACCACCATGTAACCGTTTGGGCTGTGGGATTGAGATGCAATGTTATGAAGGTGAGAGAAGACAGTATCAAGAATGTGAATTTTTTTTTAAGCTAGACTACTACGAAGTCAGACGATTGAAGAATGCAAAACCAGATTATGTATATTTGTAAATTTGTACTGCTTTTTCTGTACATTTTGTACTGATCTGTTTCAGATTAAATAAACAGAGTGGTTCTTTTTATTTGCTGGAGTGGATTATGAAGTGGTGAGCATGCACAGGGTAATGCCGTCTCTCTTTAAAGAAAGTTCACATCTGGGCCTCTGTAAAATTCTTTAAAACTCAAAAGAGTCTCAGCCGCCTGGAGCAGCGAGCCCTTAAGCTACCTCCCTGCCGCTGGTAGATAAATGTCATCTCTTACTTATTTTGTTAAATGGAAACACATACACAAAAGCAAAAAGACAGTATTTGAGTAGCTGGTAAATCAAAGTTACAGTTTTATTACTGAGATTGATTTTAAATCCCAGTTTCTCAGCCAGTCAGTACTTACTATGTGGAGCGCATGAGACAGCCTCAGCTATCCAAGCCAAGGGAGATGCCGAGTCCTGCTAGGAAAGGCAGGCACCTCTCCCTTCGCTTTAGCAGAAGCAGAACAATCTTAACTGCCGACAGCAGCATCAATGTCCAATTTCACGGGGACGTTACAGGCTGCATTCAGTTAATATCCTAATGTCCCACAGCACAGCCTCCCAGCAAAATACACCACAGGCTCCCACACACCTTCACTAACCCACGCCAGTTGGCCTCTAGCCAACAGGCTTTACAGGCTGGCCAAAGCAATCTCCTGGGCAATGAAGTGGGGTCAGGAACGAGCAGCGATGAATAGTTGCTACTGGAGTGCCAATTTTGGAGACTAAGTGAATTTACAGAAACCCCACAGAGGAGCAAGCAGAAGAAACACCTATTCTGTCTGCAGCCAGCTATCCTAGATGGAGGCCAACAGCTTTAGACAGATGAGGCTTTTCTCACAGAAGCACCGTAACTCACGAGTGTCACCTTGCCAGCCATAGGCTTTATTTGTGAACACACCCTTCTCCGTAAAAATTATGGCACACCTCCGCTCGCTGCCCTTCTCTGCAAGCCACTACTTGTTTCTGCACAATTACCCGGACACTGGGAGCATGCCTTGCAGGAAATAGAAATGACATCAGTGCTGGCTAACTCAGTCTGTTTATCACCCTAACCGAGAAACAGTTCCATCGTTCAGGCACCAAAGCAGCCAGAACAACATGCTGCAGGAAACTGAGGGAGAAGAAACTTTTCTATTGGTTCCTGAAGCACTGTATCTCCTTAAAGGGCAAAGATGCAGACTGTAAATTTTAAAAATCATGTCGAACAAGTAGCAAGTAGGGTCTTTAACATTCAAAAGCCTCTTTCCATATGCTAGTTACTAAACAACTCAAGGTAGGTTATTCTCCACCCGAGGAAAAAGAATGTGTCATTCAAAAAATAGCACCAGACAAACACCTGCTGCTTCTCTCAGTAGAGCATCATTTTGGACATCAGTCCATAAATGACAAAAAACTGTGTGCGTGTATATATATATTAAATCCCAATAGCTATAATAAAACACTCAAATCAAAGTCAACAAGTAAAATAATAACATAAATGAAAAATATTTCATTATTTGTTGAATGAAGCAATAGCTGTTGTGACTTACACCAGCATTATACAGAACTCAGTCTACTGAGAATTTCATCCATTCTGCTCAGTCTGGTTACTAAGAGCTCAGAGAAGACCCACTGCAAGATTTCTGCAATAGTTCAGGTGCTATAACTTCCACTTATCAATTTGTTGTCAATGCAAATAGGGAACTGGAATATTCACAGTAAAGCTGGCTCAAGAGTATCTTGAGTACAGCAGCTTACATAATTTTTATATTGGTTTAATCAAAAGAAAAACTTCAGTCAACATTTGGAAGAGCTCTGAAAATGCTCTGCTGATTATAAATCTGTCATGATTGCTTTTTTGGCAGCCAGATTAGGTTTACTGAGGCATTAACAGGGAGGAAAACGGAAAGGCAGGAGGCGGCAAAATGCACACTCTCATAGGCAACACTGCCAGACCAGGACATAAAGAAGGAAATGATGCAGTAAAAATGATGTGACGTGGAGACTGCTGAGGCCAAGGCAAGACAGCTGTTACACTGCAACTGCAGCACACCATGCTGAACACACATTCTGTGTAACCTTGGGCTCTTCCTTCCTGTCTGTGGTAACCATCTCATGTTACTGTTTGGTTTTAAAAGCTGCAGGACAGGGATGGCCTTTGGGATGTGCGTCTAGCAGGTCAGGTCAGTCAGTCCTACTGTAACACAAATCCAAGGTATCTCCTAGTAAGTGACAGATGCTGGGAATCTTCTTTACAACCATTGATCACAAAACAGAATGGGAAGCATCATTTTCTTTTCACTGCACCATTACTCTTCACAGACCATTGAAAGTAGACTTCATCTACTGGCTTGCAGTTGTAAGGTTTAGTACAGAGATGTGTTTAAAACTTGAGAAATCATAAGAGCTAGACTTTGCGTTCTTAGAAACATTTTTAATAAAAAAGGAATGCACTTGTACAACTGAAAACTTCTGTATGTTAGAAACGTTGTGTTGAGTTTGCACTGACTCCAGAAGACCTAAGGCAGGGTGGAGAGATGGTCTCCTGACCTTGACCGGAAGTCCAGCATGACCTTTCAGATATGGTGAACTACCATTCAGCAGAATCATTCCCACAGCCTTCCTCACTTGAACACCAGAAGAATAATTCTCCAGGCTAAATAAAGTAATAAAGGAGAAACTGGGCTAGCTGGACGATTAGGGAAGACTCAACACTGGGTAGAGATGGGATGGAGGCCCCTGTTAACAATTGGTTCAGTTCTCAAGCTTGAGTCTTAGCTTTCTTGCACGCAGGCAGTGTTGTTTCTTCCTCCTCAACCTTGCGAGGCTTCTTCACTGTGTACACTACCCCACAGGCACTCTTCCGAGTTTCTGGAATATACAAGCAGAAGCTGTAGTACCTCAAATAAAATTACACTAATGCATTTAATGCCTGCTTATTTCAGGTGCCCGTGCCCCAAAGCGCAGTTCAACATGCTTAAGAGACAGCCAGTCAGCACACACAGCAGGTAAACCACCTGCACGGGCAGGAGTTGTGGATACACTGCCTTATGGGGTGGGGAAACTGAAGGGGGAAATCCGATAGTAGGTATAGAATTACAGGAAACCTAAGGGAAAACTGAGTTCTGCAGGGGTTGAGGGGCTGCAGACACAAAACCATAGGAAACTAGGCTTAATCAGTTCAACAGTCACAGAAGGACACATTCTTGAAGCATTGGCAAAAGCATTTCTGCATTTCTGAGCAAAACATACTGTTCTTAAAAAAATATTAAAAATGTATTCACATAGCCCAGAATTCTTAAACAGGCTATGCTGGCACAGCTATACTGGCAGAGGCTCCCCTATAGACACCAAATAAGTGACTTCATGGTATTCAAGAATATTTTATTTTCAGAAGCTTCAGCATTACCATAAAATACTACCATGTGATGTTATCGAACTCCTCATATGTTTGCCAAACAGCCTAGTGAGCCCAAACCAATTTCAGAACTACTAGTGGGAGGCTTCTCTGCAAAATTTGAATTAGAAGAGATTCCCTACAAATACTCTGTTAGCAAGGAGGCTCTGCAAGAACCTTGCCAAAATACATCAACTTATTCTGGATTAGTATTCTTTGGCGGACAGGGAAATGACATCTGCTATTTAATTTCACAGGTAAGATAGATGATGGTCTTGAGAAATTCCACATAAACTTGACAAAAATTCTTCCAACACACTGTCTTCATGTAGATGAGCAGCAGGCCGGAGGAGGACCCTGTTCACAGAAACACCATCTCTAAGGGATCAAAGCTACCTGCTGTGAATTACAGCAGGTTCAAGCCCTACCTCTACTGAAACAAGAGATGCAAACCAAATCCTACTGTGCGTTTCAAACTTAGAGCAACTCAAGTTGTTGGGAAGGTGACTAGAAATCATACCTACCCAACAAACCTTGACAGAGGCAGAAATTAAGAGCTAGATGTGACTACTGAGTCACAAAGTTAAACTGCCATCAGAACAAACAACGAAAATCAAGAAACACTAAGAACCAATAAATAAGCATGTGAAAGGGAGGGTAGGGATGGAGAAACTGGTGCTACAGTGATCGCTGGAACACAAACTGCAGCATCTCTGCTGCACTGACAACCAGTACACAAAATACAACCGGAGACCTTTCGATTTCCAGTGCGGGGGGCCACAAGACAGATCCCTACTTTCTTAATATTAAAAATGAGCAAGTAGAAGAGAACTACTGTGAGCTGCCTCTGCTAAGAACATAAGGAAGCAAGTTTTGTTTCACCAAAACACTTCAAGCCATCGTATACTATATGAAACATTTTTTTCTACGCAGCAAGCACTCAGGGTATTTGATTTTGCATCAAGTTTGAAATGGTCCATGCTGAAGAGAGAGTCAGAAATAGACCACATAATGAAGGATCAGAAAGGGACACGGCAAAGGTTGCTTCTGCATTCATGCTGCAAGAGGGGAAATGCAAAACACACATATCCCAGTTTTCTCGAAGTCAGTAACATAGTTTCTGCTGGTGTCACCAAGACCGGCGTTCAACCCTTCCAAAAACAAGGGAGAGTTTCACTACAAAGCACAACAGGCAGAACTGTGTTTTGGCTAAACAGTTTATGACTTGTTAATGTGGTTAAACAAGTACTCCAGTACAGATGGCACCATCAGCTCAGCCACTGATTTGCTAACATGGCAACAGGGGAAAATAAAACACCCTTGCTGCACAAGGTCCTTTTCATGCACCAGACAAGGAAGCTAAAATCCCAAGCTGATTTACTCTGTAAGGTCCTGGACCTTTTGGGAAATATGCATTAGCATGAACTTAGTTTAACAGATGCAAGCGTTACTTAGATGAGTTTGTGCGTACTTCTTGCTTACCTCCATGAAGCATGGCGGCTCTGCAGTTGGTAGACACGGCTGCCTTGGCTTCGCTTTCCGACAGGCCAAACAGCAAACCTCTGTCACCTTTGTTCAGGATCAAAACACACAGAAAGGAACGAACAGAATAGGGAAGTCTGTCTGCATGATAGGTTTGCTTACTCTACAAATAACTGGGAATTAGCAGAGCTGTAACTCAAAGTGACATTTTGCATAAGGTTACCCAGAGGCACCCAATTCTCCTGGCTGCAGTTCCCCAGCAGCCCTCCTGGAAAGCTCCTGGCAACGTTGCTTTTTTCCAGACATGAAGCTGTAATTTTGAAAATAAGAGTCTGTCAACACAGGAACAATTTTATATGCATAATCATGTAAAAAAATGACCCCGTTGAAAATTTCAGTTTTGGGGAAAGGTCACTGTCTGATACAAAAGCATTATGCTGAAAAGTTTCCAGCCACCTTGAGCAGGGATGTCACCGGATTAGGTATGTTAATTTGGGCTGAGCCTGACTGCTCTTTTTAAGAGGGAAGGAAAGATTGTGCATAAAATCCTTCCAGGCTGCACACCCTCCTACACGGTTCTCACGACTCAGAGCATGCTCCTCCCTTCGAGGGACAGTCCAGATACATGCTTGTGGGGTGGGGAGGAGGGAGTAGTAAAAATGCATCTGAATTCCTAAAAGAAGAGGAGAAAAGACACTCTCCTTGGTTTCTAGAACACAACCACTTATTTAACAGCACATATGTAACTAAGGACTGGAAAATCCAGAACAGAAGTAACCAGCACTCAGATAGGAACGTTTTCTTTCTTGACATAAATATGATTTTATAGCTTCTTCTACCAAAGATGTGGCACCTTGGAGATCTGAAGTAATAATTTCTGGTTTGGTTCAGAGTGTCCACAGATTTTTAAGGTTTTTATCTATTTCTCCACTTACATCCACACAATATCAATGCATATCACAACAAAACATACCTGTAACTGAACACAGACATTACTATTTCCAGTGACTGCTTGTGCCACCCCATGACCAAGATCTGTTGTTCCTTCCACACCCACTCAGAGCCCTGATTCACTGAATTAGTCACCAACAAGCATCACTGTGTAATGTTCAAGGAGCGTAAAGGATGGAAGTATTAAAAAAACACTTCGAACTTTCACATGTTACTATTAATTGCTGTCTTCGACTTAGAAAAAGGATACAGATTAGCCACGTCGTAAGGACCTCGTAGTTCCAGAGGCTAAAACAAAACAAAGAAGGTTGAATACGTGCAGGCATTCTCTCCCAGGCCGACAGTGTGAGCAGGCAGGACCGGGCAATCAGGGAGGCAAGATTAAATGCTACATAATAGCAAGCTGCTGAAGATGCATCAGGAAATCAAGCAAATACTACTATTTTGGAAAACAGTCCCCATCTGTGACAAAACTGTCATGGAAAATACTACAGCAGCAAAAAAACCAACCCCACCCAACCAAACAAAAAAAACCCACCCAAACCCCACAATGCAATTCTTTGGTAAAACAAATGGATTAAAAAACCTCACACGATGGCTATCATATTTAAAATTACAATTGTCGCATGTTTAATATATAATTAAAAAGGTATTTTCAGCCACAGATAAATCCTCAAATTGTTCTGACTTCAACAAAAATCTAGGACTTACCCTTTCAGCTGCACTAGATATAACAATGTTCTGGAAAACAAAAGAGAACAAACGTTCATCTGTCAGACAGCATTAAGAAATGGAACAAAAAAAAAATAAAATCAGCAAGCAGCAAAGACTTTATGAGCATTAGCTAAGTTCAGGCTCAGAGCCCAATTAACCATCAGAGTATCTGATGCCCTCAGATGAAGCGAACTCTTAACAGGATGTAGATCTTCATTTGGGGAGATGAATAAATGCAGGTTATTTCCCTGTCCCCTACAGAGACAGGGGCACAGGTTGAAGCCCTCCCTTGCAGTTACAAAGCTCTCCCAGACAGATGTGAGCTGAATAAGCGCCACACCTTTTAGAGGAACAGGCTAAGCAGTATGTCAGTGATGGCATTAAGCAAGCACCTATCAACCTGTTTCTCTCATAGCAGACTTTAAAGGGATCTTAAGGGTAAAGAAGGAATACAGAGTTGCACCACTGTGTAAAGAAGTGTCCCCTTTAATGACACTAGCTGAAAGAGGCCCCACAAAAATGACAACTTGGCCTGAGCTGTAAGAGAAATGGATGTAGAATAGGAGTCCAGGATCCCCCAGAAGCAGCTTACATATAGTGTCTTTAGACAGCTTGGTGGTCCTGAATTTTCAGCCTGCTCTCTGTGTTGTGGTACAGCTCAACCCTCACCTTAGTATTCATGTTGGCCTTTACCAAACTCACACTGGTAAGGGAAACCTGCCTGCAGCTAGGCAGTGGCTGCCAATTCATGCCATACGGTCGTTTCCCTCAACGCTGGCACCCCCATGAAAATCACCAGGCAGCGAGACATCCTTCTGCCTTCTCTCCCAAAGGGTTTCTACAGAACAGGTACGTGACTGCTCGGGGGCTGGCAGACACCACAGCTCAGCTGACAGCACTCTTCTGATGTTAATCCTCCAAGGATGCTCACTCAGGGGGAGACTGTTTTGCACAGGTGGAAACTGCAGCAGCAAAGAATTCCTCGCACTTTTTACTATACTGAGTAAAAGGCTTTGGGAATTCCTGCTTGAGTGGGCGGGAATGAGAATTGTACTGAGGCAGCGGAAGACTTTCCCTCTCTGACGTCAGTACCACCAACACATCACACCACCTCCGGTTACCAGGTGGGGTTTTTGATCCCTTCACTGCGCTGCTTTGCTTGTCCTGCCACCTCCCCAGCACAAAGGGGAGGCAGGCAGACACTGGAAGAAAATGCTCTGTGCACTAAACATGTGAAAGAGCTATTTGCATGGAAACAACTGCATGTTCACACTGTGCCCAAGGTTGCCTCGTATGTCAAGGAGGAAAGGATGGGACAGACAACTCGCCTTAGCATAAAAGCCAGAAGCAGAAGCAGTACGTACAAAATGACTTAACAGCACACATCATGATGGAGCCCAGGACATTTCTTTCTGCATAATTCACCTTTAAATGACTGCATTATGGATCCCAAGGGTGCTTTTGAGCTTCAGCAGTGCCAACTGCAAGAGTTTGCTGGGAAAAGTCAAGTCTCCTGCTCTGACCTCTAGCAACCAGCGCCTGTCTCCCAGGCCCAGCGAAGCTCCCAGAGCAGCTGTGCAAGCCATCTTGAACCAGCACGGGATCGCGGTTCACTGCTGTGAATCGGAGATACGCTCCGCCTGGTTCAAAGGCAACTGGCTTCCAGGTAGGGGATGGGTAAGATGGGAGAAGGAGACAAGAGCAGACAAGAATAGCACTGCTAGCAAGTGAAAGAGGCAGGCAAAGGCAAATCCAAGGGAAGGGCTAAAGGAAAGAACTCAAAGGCAAAACATCTCCCCAGGTAAAGGAGACAGCAGCTGTTCAGTACGCTGCTTCAGGCACAGTACCCACACTCAGTTACCAAAACATGGGAGGTGAGGGATTGTGGCTATGCACACCTTCTGCCGGGCAAGGCAGGCGAGTCCCTCCCTCAATGTCTGCACATTTTAACATGTTTTAAGGGCTCTGCTCAACACCAGCTCTGAGGACACCACTAAATTTCTGGAAGGTTCTCTGCCCTACTATAGTGGAGGAGGAACAAAAGGATCCAAGAGCTACTACAAGTTCAGCACCTATAGGTTACAGAAAGCGAGAGCTGCGTGCCACAAGCAGCCTGTGGACCAGTCATCCCACGCCTTGTTAAAAAAAGTCTGGAGACAAAGTGCCAGTGAGGGCTAATAACCATCTCTGCTGGACCACCAGGTATTGAGTCTGGAGGCAAAAAATAAGGACAAGCTAGCAGTCCTCTCCCAGATCTTCTAGTGCCTAACAACAATTTGTCATGCCCAGCTCCTCCTGATTTACCTTTCAGGCACAGATGATGCCCTAGATTGACAGACGCAGAAAGAAAGGGCACTGTGCACAGACTGAGTGCCCAAACATCTCACTTGTTCTGTGATGCAACTCAACTGATGCTCTCCAAATCAACAACCACAGGAGAAACACATCTTCAGCTGCACAGAAGAGAGAAGCACTGGCAAAAAGAAATCCCAAAGGAAAGGGGGATTGTGTTATGTACTTCACCTCCAAGTGAGTATTTCATGCAACTAACTCCCAGAGCTGGACGTCTCAGGAAAGGCCATGCAAACACTCACTTTCTTCTGTAGCACTAAGGGAATTAATCTGTTTGACCCACTCTACTGTCCTATAAAATAGGATGCCATGCCTGAGGGGAACTGAGGTAATGACAGATCTGCTTTTAAATTGGCCTTCCAAGCTGAATATCCCACTTCAGACTAGATCTGCACGGTAATGCCAATTTTGGCTTCTCTGGACTAGCTCGGTGCAGCAAAGGCTGTTTCCAATAAGGGTGGTGGGAGCTACAATCTCTTTTAACTTGGATATGTATTACGATATGCTTCCCTGTTAAAAAAAAAAAAAAGAAACACGGCCTGAGAGGACCCAGCATGACAGGCAGCTTAGCCTGGGAGGAGGTAAGGTATGAAAGCAATGAATTACAGGCATCTCAGCTGCAAGTGTTACTTCTTCCTTAGGTTTCAGTAGCAGGGAAGAATGCAGTTGATCTGACTGCAATAAAGCCCTGGCTGACAGCCAGCTAGCTGTTTGGTCCGTTTTGTACACTTGGAATTTACTAAGTTTAACAAAACAAGATTTCTACTTTCATCCTTATGATTTTCTCCCCCCCATATTCAAGGTAAACAATCAAAAAAAAAAAAAGAGCCTTTGGTCCATCAGAAATATGAAATGGAGATTTTTAAAGACATGCATGGATTTCAGTTCTAGTGCAAACCTTAGATCTCTGGCACCTTTCTTTCCCCTCCTTTTGTTTTGGGTATTGCATACGATTATACCAGATAGATTGTTTTGAAAAAAGAATCTAACAGTTTGACAACTTAAGAAGAAAGCATGCAGTGGTGCATGGCTGGAAGTATCTGGAGCTAGAATAATTGTGTCCTTGTATTAGCAGGCAAAGATTCAGTTACAGCTTCAGAAACCCCAGCATCAAACTCATTTAAAATGGCTCAGTCTGTACAACTCCAGAAGAATTTGAACTGAATTAATTAGCTTGCTTTCACTTTGAGAGCTTACCTTTCCTTTGCAGATCTGCATCAGGCTGATCGCATTTGAAATTGTGTATCTTCTCATTGTGGAGTCTTTGATGGCAGGCGTGTAAAGAAGTTCAAAGTAAATGCCTCGATCTATTGCCTTCACATGAAAGAGTGATCAAAAATCAAAAGGAGAGAAGCATAACAATCTAACAACTGCTGTCTATTATTGATGTAGCTTATTCTCAGTTTAACTGTGTTATATATGAAAAAATTAAGGCAGAATTGTTCCAGCAAGAACATAGCATAGCGTGAAAGGGGTAGGGGGGAAGATTTCACTGCACACCAGATATGTGTACTTGAATCTTGGGATGAGAGATAAATGAGGTTTAACAAACAAAGAAATACCAGCCACTCATTAGTCATAACTGGCTTTCCACTATCACAGAGTTGAGGAAGCAGGTAACCACTGCTGGTCAGAAAGAAGTCTTGAAATTGAGGACTCTACTCCTCGAGCCCCACAGCCTACTGTGAGGAAGACCACCGCTTCCCACAGTACCAACGTTTTGCAGATGAGGAATTTGTCCTTGCATAAAAGCAGCGATGAGGTCCCTTCTCTCCCATCTCACAGCATACTCGGTATTTGTGACAATATTAAGTAACAGAGAGCCACAGGACAGGTTCCAAATAGTAATACTCAATATATTTTAAGCTGCTTTAAAATTGTTTGCTATCTGTCAAAGCACCTCACCAAAAGCCTAGTATTTTTGTTTTTGCAAACACACAGAGAAAGGTTAAGGAATTTGCTACAGGACACAGTGAGTTAGCAATAAAGACACAATTCAAAGCTAGGAGCTCTTTGTTCCCTGACCTATACTACATTTGCCTGAAATGTTACTCTATGCTTTATACTCATATTATTAAAAAATGCTGCAATGCTAATACTGTAAGAAAGGCCAGTAACTGAATACAGATGGAATTAATCCAGCTCCCATGCATGCATGACCTCTGCATGCAAGCACAGCAGAAGCTATGTACACACCAAGTGTTTGCAAATGTTGGACCAGCTCTGTGTAAAACAAGAAAAGCAGCCTGAATTTATCAAAACCAAAACAGGTGATGGCAATGCACCAATCTCCAGCCAAGCAGATTTTTAACCTCATCCCCACCACTTCAGCTGCCTGCCAACCTGTCTGTCTGGCACCACAACAACCAAACCTGACTGCCTGAGGATGCACAAAACCAGTCTGACAGACAGACTGCCTTGAAGCTGGGAGTGTGGAAGCTGAGAAGTAGCTGGTAAGGAAAATGTCTCCAAACACAGGGCTCTTCACCTGGGTCAGCTGCTGGGAGTTTTAGGTAGCTAGGGTACTTTCAAACAACACTTCATACAAAATTGTTATTCCAAACGTAACATTGAAAATCCCAGTCTGTAGTAAATTCCAAAGTATTAATTTTGGTTTGTTTTGTTTCAGAATTAATTCTACTTAATTTTTAAATTTTATTCTAGGTCAAACTTTCTGTAGAGGAGGAAGTATGATTTCTAGCCAATTCCAAATTTAAATTTTTAAGCGCTAAGGACATCTGCCAAGAATGCCCATGTGGAATGAACCTTGACATATACTTAGAGGAAAAAACTAGTTCACCTAAGAGCATGTTCAGATGAAGCTTTCTGGCAAACGACCAACAGCAGGCAGAACTGTATTAACAAAATATTTGATCCATGCGATAGCCATCTTGTGTCCCACAGCAGATATTTAGCAATTCCACGTTTGGTTCTTTTGCCAAGACATTCCTTTGTCTAAGTATGGATTCAATACAGTTGTCCTCCAAATAACTGGCACGGCATCCTTCTCCCAAATTAACACTGTCATTCACATTCTCCTGTCTTTTAAATCACAGGGCTGTTTATCTATTCTGACACAGCTGTACCACTTCTGGCTTGGGAGGCAGCTTAGTCAGCAATCACACCACATCTCACTGCTTCGCATAGCAGTGGCCTTAAGGCTCTGTTTCCATTCCTTGGGAACACCATTTCTGCCTTCTTAAGTGGGCAACAGGAAGGAGAAAGAGAAAGAACATACATCACTGTGTATTAAATGCTGCAGTGGAGGCCTTGAAGTGAAGGACATCTGAAACAACACTATACATTATGCAAGAAAATAAAAGAACCACTTGGATGGGAATGGTGGGAGGGAAATGATAGGGAATTCAACTCGGACTGACATTAAATACAGAATTTAACAGCAAGAAAACAATTTAGATGTAAATTTACCATATTCACAGGAGGCCTTCGGAAGTAGAATGGCAGCTTTTCTGTTACATTTATGCATACCAGATCCACATCTAGAGTTGTGCAAGCAATCTACAGCAGAGAAATAGGAACAGACTATTAGATAAGCCAAAAAACGTGTAACCAACTTTAGGTGTACTGATATTCTCCTTCATTTCTTAATGCAAGAAATGTCTCTCCAGGGTGAGTTCAGTTTTGAAATGAAGAGGTCCTCTGCCTTGCAGGTATGCCAATAAAACAGCAGGGCTACAGGTGCAGCTTGAGCATTTCGGGCTCAAAACCCAAGCCTTCTCTCACTTACAGAACTACTTTTCCAATAAAATAGCAACCAACCCAAAGGCAAGACTTACTGCTTTGTTATTATCCAACATAGGACATGCAGAAGCAATGCTGGCTTTTGGCAAAAGAACTCACAGCTAATGAAGGACAACCCCTCTTTACAAATGCAACAGCCCAGGAACTTCCCCTTAGCCCATCACTCTCTAATTCCAGTGTTGCTACTGTTTGTTTTACGGATTAAGTATTTTTACCAGAAGCAACCAAAAGACTGAAACAGAAACAGAATGTTAGACAGTGACTGGTGGTGCCCCATGCCCAGTACTAGAAGCAGATCCACAGGGCCTCACTTTCCTGGCTGGGTGGGGAACGCGCAGCCCTCCCTGCAAGCCACATCTCTGGAAAAGTCCCAAGATGGCACTGGAGATTATAGTTTAAAAGCTTAGCTTTGAACCCACACCACAATTTACAGCCTGTATTAAAAGAGGGAAGGAACGAACAAAGGGTTGAAAATCTCCACACTGACATGCAGAGAAAATTAAGTGCACATAAAAGGGAGCCCTTGATTTACATATAATCTCATGCACACAAGACATGTAGGAATTATATATGCCTAGCCCATAAAGATGATTACACAGGGCCAGATTAATGTCTGTAAGCAGAACTGTAACAAAGAAAAAATAGGCTGAAGATGTTGAAAAGGAATTTTCTACACGTAGGGGAACTCTCTGCTTTCAGAAACCTGCCAGTAACTGCTCCAGATACACCTGGGCCAGGCGCCAACCATTCATCCCTCCTCACACCAGCATGAAAGCAGCGGGGATTGTGTGGATTCCCAGGGCTGAGCTGTGGGATAGCCACACTCTGCTCTAACGCAGGCCAGGCTATTGCTCTGCAAACTAGGCTTCTACCAGCTCGTTCACATGAAATTTGGATGGAGATGAGAGCCCATCTAGATGGGGATGAGATGGAGATGAGGGCCCCTAGAGGGCCCAGCTCGAGGAATGTTTCTTAGCTGCTGATAGCACTCCCTCCTAGACAAGAGGGTCACTGCACACATGCAGGCAATTCAAAGATTCAGCAAACCACAAGGGTTTTGATGTAAAAATGTCTCTACCAGGCCATCCAGACTAAGTTTTATCTTCATGCCTTGCCTGTACCAACTCTGCTAGGCAGGACACAGTTGGAATCTACTGTCTCAAATTAGACTTGCATGTGTAAGTTTAGCCCTACTACTACCAGTTTTAATTCTTTTCTTACGTGGAGTGCAAACTACCATCTAGACAGTGGTGATTTATGGGAACATGCACAGAGCAAATAGCTCTAAATCACGTCCTAGAAGAGATGTCAGTGAGGCCACAGGAAATTCAGGGAGAGAGAAAGCTGAAAATGAAGGAAAGCAAGAATACACATCAGAAACATGTAAGTTGCCCTATGTGATGAGAAAACAAGTCTTCCTAATCAGGTCCAGAAACACTGGAAAACTCTCTTCCATTTTGCAAATTAAGCACAGTGGGAAAGGGAGTGACCCAAATGTCAGGATATCTACAGGATTCCAATGACAAGAACATTTCAGAGAACACCACCAAGGAAAAACAAATTTAAGAGCCATACTTTCCCATAAGGAGGAATTCCTCCTGCATGGAAAGTTGGAGAGGAGATTTCTCCAAACACTCAGCCTTGCTTTGGCTCCTGGACAAGTTACACATGCAGGCAAGTTAAGGTTACCCTGCCTGCTGAAAGGATCTGAAGTGCAAAAACTTCACAGAGAAAATGATATGCAGCAGTTGCACAGCAGGGTGCTTGCCTGGCTGCACCGTGGGCAAGAGCCCCATCTGCTGGGAAACTCCAGACAGCCATAAATAAATAAATTCACCACTGCTTGGATGGCCTGAATAAAGCTATTCCTAAAACGTTTGCCAAAAAACCACTGAAATTTGGCTTTGCACTACATCCTCAGACTTACATAAGCGAGTTTTTTTAGGTACTGGTGATCTGCTAATTGCTTACAAACAGCAGGCAGAACTAACTAATGTGAATAAAACAGTCAGAATTCTTAAAAAGCAAAATTTTTGAGACGTTACAGGCACACAGACCTTAT
>NW_009649187.1:2250345-2256423 GCF_000708025.1 Charadrius vociferus
AGAAGGAGCATGTTCTACAATTATCTTGGCAAACGCTGCTTCCTCATACCCCCAAGGATATAAATTATTTGGAGAATTTGAGCACATCTTTCAGTACATATCACTGCCACACTCAGTCACAGAAAAGCTTCCCTGGCTCATGACAAGAGGGCACAGACTGGATTTGAGCCACGCTAAAATTAGAGCACAGCTTCAGCGGTCATGTATTTCTTTTACAAAAACATGAAACATCCTGTTCTATGGAGAATAATCCAAGTGCCAAATTGTTGGTGAGAAAGATGATGGTCTCAAGGTAACGTTGAGTTAACAACAGCCAATTTTAAAATTTAATCTGTGGTGCAAGACCCACCCTAGAAGGCTTTATCCTGAACAGTGAAGGATCCATGAGTTGTAAGAGCCAGAGGTATGTGCTGAAACTCCAAGCGTTATGTCACTTGCACCAGACTCCTTGTTGATACCTCTACAAAATTGACACAGCTCTCCACAGAGAGTCAGAAAACCTAGTATCTTTACACAGAAGACAAACATACAAATCTACCCTGAATGTGAACGTGTAAGGATGAAGTCTTTCACTTCATACAGCTTGCAAGAAACAGGCTTGGGTTCCCTCCCCAGCTCAAAGCGCTGCCAGCATGGAAGCAATGAAGATGGTCTCATCAACAATCCTGCTTCCCTCTTAGCGCACTGTCTGCCACCTGCGAGAGCGTTGGCTTAAAGAGTTGCTATCTGCATTAGCCTGCCCAGAGCACAGCCATCCTCTGTGCTGGCACAACTATCCGCGTGGCTGAATGCTGAATCAGAGCAGGAAAGCAGATCTACCTGCAAAATAACTTGGCAAAAACTCTGGTTACTTTTCAGCCAGAAGCGTGTTCCTCAAACCAAACTGCCATGCAGCTAAGTAAACAGTTGCACCAGCAGAGCAGACAGCAACCTGCAGAAATAAGTGGCTGTCTTAAACACTGCTGCAGCTGGACACCCAAATGCAGCAGAACTCATGATACGGCTGAAAATAAAAAATACTCATCCTTAAATGAGAGTGCCCTTTACCCCCAAAACAGCACAGCACGCCCCTGCTGATTACCTGGCTTCAGGTGCTTGTTCAAACACATGATAAATTGATTGAGCTCACCTGAAAAGTGTGATTTTACATTGCTGCCAGAGACCAAAAGAAGAGAGTGGCCCTCAAAAGTATTTTACAACTACTTGACTCTCTCACATGCCTGAGAGTCCTAAAATCTTGCAAGGGAAGTAAAAGAAGTCAGAAATTAGTTTCATTAAGCTGTAACTGTTATAATTAATGCTTGAATTCTTCTGCTGAAAGATTCTTTAAAGTTCACCTTCTTCTACAGCCCCTTGCTTTGTACTCTACTTGGACAAGTTTTCAAAAAGGAGGGGAAATAATTTTGAAAAACATAACAGAAGAATTTCATTTTAAAGTGTTAAAACAGGTACTCAGAAGTACTAGAAAGTAGCTTTAACTTATTTAAAAAAACAAACAAAAAAACCCCAACAAAACCCCAAACCAGACTCAGTTTTATACTGGCAAGCTCTCTTTGAAAGTAAATTCTGACACTCCTCCAAAGACATTAACGTTTGCTTTTGGTGTCCCTGTGCCTTCTTCACACTGCTTTAAACTGCATACCTGCTTGCTGCCTGCCAAGGCCAACAGAGACGGAAGGCTTCCACCTACTCTTCCAGTTCAGAGTTAATGTCATTGTTTATGAGCTTGCAACAGGTCAGATGTCACAGTTTTGGGTTTTGTAAGAAAAACATTCTGACAAAACGATGACTTGCTTCCAGATGCTCCACTTGACCAGACCACTCATATCAGCTGTTACCAAGTATTTGAGAACAATATATTTAAAAATATGAGAGAGATGGAGATAACGAATACCTATCACCCAGCAAGCCAAACAGATCATTCTGCCTCGGATGGCGTTTTTTAAACTAGGAAATTTTCTGGTAGGAAGGGTGTATTCAAGATATAGTAGCTACAGATAAAAGCTGGAAGACAATATGATGCTTGGTGCTGTTAGTAACAGCTGAAGAATTACTGCATATCACTGTGTTTAGGTATCACATCTAAATAGTAAATGTCTTCTTCCGTAAAACACCAGAAACAGATCAAACCAATTCATGGTCAGAGACACTTGCAACACCTTGTTTTTCCAAAATCATTGAAATGACAGAGTATTGGGGATTTTGTTCAAAATACTTGGATTTCTATTAACATAGACCTACACGAGAAACAACAGCCTTGGGCTAAGGTCACAAATTAGACCTAACTAAGGTTTTGAAAATGATTCACGCTCACTAGCACACTTGCAGTGCTACCACTGCTAAAAACACCAGCATCTGCTCGGCAACACCTTCAAAGACTCACAAATTTTGTGGAGGCAGTTTTCAGTAGCAAGTTTGCTCTGAACAGCCAGGATAAAATCTGA
Organism: Charadrius vociferus; assembly: GCF_000708025.1. Lineage (NCBI taxonomy): Eukaryota > Metazoa > Chordata > Aves > Charadriiformes > Charadriidae > Charadrius > Charadrius vociferus. The sequence continues at coordinate 2,252,790 of NW_009649187.1, forward strand.
GTGAGAAAATGACCATCTGCCCTTAACGTATTTCCCCCGAGGCTGCTCTACTTTTGTACAGCCTCAACGGTCTTCTCAGCAGGCAAAGTAACAAGCGTATCATGAAGTCACAGAAGTGAAGCTTCTCTCACTCAAGTTGAGCATCCAAAACACTCAAAACCAAACCAGAAATCTCAGTCTGGCAGCGGAGCAAGGGTCATTCTGTTTAATCAGGCATGTTTACTTTTAGAAATTTTATTTTATCTGTTCATAAGATACTATGAGACAGAGCTAGTTCCAGTTGTCATAAGGTCTTGCTCCTTTTTTAATTTAAAATAAAGAAGTAAATGTAAAAAATAAAGAAAAAGACATCAGCTATTCGTTTGCACAAACTTCCAAAAGAAGACCTAAGACTAAAAGGAAGAAGGTAACTCGCAGAACCACATTAGTTCTGCTTTAAAATCCTCCCACTATCCCTGGCATTTCAGAGGCCAGGAACAATTAGTGCTAACAGAAGACAGCAAATGTGTTTTGGGGAAGCTGTCAGGGTTTGAGAAGCTACAAGTTCAAGATGGAAGTTTTCTACACGTTGATAGTGTGTGTATATATAAATATATGTAAAAAAAAGACGTTTTCTCTCCTCACTAGAGAGGAGTACTCAGTAGAGTACTAGATACACCGAGGAAACCAGAGCACAGGGGCATACAAGTCCATTCCTCAGGTAGATATGTCAGACTCTAACCAGTCACCTCAGGGCCTTGCAGCCTCCTGCAACCCCTCCCAACCTTCTCAGCCTAGCAATGGACCAGGCAGCCTATGTTGCCTAATTAGCACCGTGACATGCAGACCTGTATAAAATGGGAAACAAAAGTCAAAACAAAGCATGTACTCAAACTAGCCCAAGGCACTGAAAGTTATTGAACAGGCATTGCTGATCAGGTGATTGTACTTACATGGAACAGTTTCTCAGTCTTCGGAAATACTGCTATGATGTCATATAACCTTATATTTGCAGATGTTGATCTCTACAAAAGGAGGAAACAATTACCATCTTGAATTCTGGCAGGCACCAAAGCTATGCACAATGATTATTACCAAAATAATGAGAAGAAAATCCCTTTTTCACTTTCAAGTACTAAAACAAAGCCAATAATCACCCAGTTACATAGTAGGTCTCTGCTGAGCCATACTGTGAAGTCATTCATTCTCATACTGAGGCTTGTCCCACCCACCTAGTAAGGCACTTACGCTTTTTGCTTTGATCATGTAGCACTAAAACATAAACAGACACAGGGCTTGCTCATGGTCTTCTAGTTTACGCACAGAAGTCCCGAAATCAAAGAAAAGAACCAAGGAACAGAACTGTTGTCCCATATTCACAAATGATCAACACAAGCCATATCCAGTCTTGTAAGTCTACGTCTCTTCATGATTACATTTGCTAAAGATGTGATCAGAAAAATTGTTGCCGAGCATTCTATAAAATAGAATATCCATGAAGTTCCCTCCGCGCTATCTCCAAAGTTTCATTCATTCATTGAGAAAAGGAAATAAAAATTGGAAAATTAATATACCAAATATACTTACCAAGAGATTACAGTGGGAAGGATCAGAAACAACAAGTGTTAGCCGGGTTAAGACTTTAATTCTTTTAGATGTTCCCTACAAAAAAGAAATAATACAAAAGACTTAAAAAGCTTCAAAGCAAAAATTTGTGGTGACTTTCACCCTGGCCACTACAAAAAGAAAATGGTGGTTTGTTCATATTCTTGCCTACACTAATTTTCTAAAGTCTGCAGTTACGCCTCCCCATTTTATGTTGATCTGTTATACTTGCCCTTTACAAATAATGACTTCCTGTGTTTCTCTGAGGAAGGCTCAATAGAAAGGAGAAAGAAATAAAGAAAAAAAAGTAAAATCATGCAGAAAACCTGAGTTTGTTTTAATACTGCTATGATTCCCCAGGCAGGCCACAACTGCAAGCAAAAGCAGTTCCTGAATTAACATATGTCAGTGATCTGAAACAGACTTGGTTCATTATATTCCAATCTTACTCCATCAAAACCAGGAAGTTATTTCCAAAACGCAAATTTCAAAAATTATACCATAATTATTCAACTACAAGAAGACTCAAAATTCACACAAAGCAATTTCTTTAATAATTTCTAAAATAATGAATAGAGCCTACTCTAACGCAAGTGTATTGTTCTTCCAACGCTGGGAATTTTAACAATCAAGCAATGGACAGACTTCTCGTTTGTCGTTAACATGTAACAAACAAAATCACATATACAAACACACCAAGGTAAAAAACATAACTCAGAATAATAATACATAGATGGAATGTAATTAGACATACTTGTACAATAGGCAAAGATGGAAACAGCTCTGAAGGAGATACTGGCTTGACAATTTCCTTAAAAGAGAACAAAACAAAGTTATTCGAAATGACATAGGTTAAGTTCACAATGTAAACAAAAGCTGTGTTCCAATCCTAAAAGGAAACTTGCTGTGCTAACAAAACTGGTTCCCAGGGACAACGCACGGACCATATTAAAAGTTAACTCTAGGGCAATTATACTGAATTATAAAATGGGAGTTCTGTCACAAATGCAGACACTTGTACTTGCATCTAGATGTGCATTCTGCAGATAAAGCTATTTGGGAACATGTAATAAGGCATGAGGTTTTACAAGAGAAAACACACTAAGAACAAATAACCCCAACCAAAAATTACCTGTTTCTTTTCTTTAAAATCGATGACATGATTAAGAGCAACTGCAGAATATCCCACTGAAAAAGTAAACATTTAGTAAGAATATTTTGTCCAGTAAACTAATGGAAACAAATCCAAACATAAGCCTGTTAAACCCTCATCATGTAAGTGCCTCAAAATTAATAAACACATGCACATTTACCTTTCATATTATTTTTTTCCCTTAAGATTAATTCACCCAGAAAGTGCCTTAAAACAAACAAACAAAAAATCTGGTTGCCTTTCAATACACCCCAGCCTTGACAACAGCAGAGCTTTACACACTTGAATACTTGGGGTCAGAGTCCCCGAAGATTTTGCCCTAGTTTGGTCCTGTTGATGGGTTTCTTTAGGGAAAATGGTTAAGGACATTCAGGACAGCTGTTAAAAGTGCAGTCACCGCAGGGCTGGGAGAGACACAGGCATAGGAGAAGGCAAGGTGAGCATTCGAAACTGACCAACAGGTCTCTTTCAGCAGGCACCAGGGGACGATGGCAGGCTGGCCAAAGGCAAATCACCCCCCAAAACAGCGGACAGGCAGCGCCTGGCTGTACAACAGCTCTGCAGAAATAAAGACTGAGACCACAAGAAATTGCGGGGGGGAGGGAAGTGTCCACGTTGGGGGAAAACCCCAACGGTGAGGCTGGGATGAAGAGGCAGGGACAGAGCCTGCCAAGGCCCGCGGGAGCTCCCCGTGCGGGGACCCCGGTACCGGCCCCTCCGCTTGCAGGAACCCCCCTGAAGGGGAAGCGCAGAGGGGAGCGGAGCGAGCGGGAGGGCGACCCTCCAGGGACGCAGATGGCGAGGCTGAGCCTACAGGGAGGGAAAACTGAGCCCAGAGACTCACGCCGTGCTCACCCCAGCCCAGCCCAGCCCAGCCCAGCCCAGCCCGGCCCGGCC
>NW_009649187.1:2256961-2261537 GCF_000708025.1 Charadrius vociferus
GCACAGGCCCCCGCCGAGCTCTGCCTCCTGCCCAGCAGGTGGAGCAGTAACCTTGCTCGGCTCAGGTGTTGCCAGCTGAACCTGCCAATAAATAAATAAATAAATAAATCCTTTCTAGTTATTGGAAGGTCTTATCTTTCCTATGTTAGCTTAAAAAAAAAAAAGTGAAATAAAGCCCCAAGCTGCCATGTCAAGAGATAGCCCCTAACACACAGGAGGACTGAGGAATTGTGATAGACCGGTAATCAAATCATAGAACGGTTTAGGTTGGAAGGGACCTTGAAGATCATCTAGTTCCAACCCCCCTGCCATGGACAGGGACACCTCCCACCAGACCAGGTTGCTCAAAGCCCCATCCAGCCTGGCCTTGAACACCTCCAGGGATGGGGCAGCCACAGCTTCTCTGGGCATTCACTGTGTAGCACAGTTACAAAAAGCACAAATATCATTCTACCATTGATAAATAACACAGGATATGCAAAATACAGGTGGTAATTACCACTAGTTGTTTTTATTTTGGGGATGTACAGCAGCTGCTGAAGACAGCAGGTCTGCAATTCCCGTCCAACCTCAGGAGGCAACGCCAGGGCCTGGGCCAGGCCGGGAGCCCTTGGCTTTCTCCTTCACACCGGGCTAAAGGTTCACGAAAGGAAGTCTGTGGGGTATCCAGGGCTCTGAATTCTTAACGAGGTATAAATGCTTCTAAGCATTCTAAGCAAAGCCAAGGCGTCGATGCTGCCAGCTCCCGGTACGTTCCTGCCTACGGGGGTCTGTCCTTGGTGCAGCTTGTGCCAGCCGTGCCTGGGGACTTGTGGCTCATTTCTGCCAAAGAGAGAACACATGCTTTGCAACGGATGACGGAGAAACAGCAGTGCCTGCTTGGCACGTTTCTGGCCTTGCTGTCTGACAAGTTACAAAAACCTGGAATGGTGGTAGCGGAGAAGCTACTGGTGGGCTGCAGATACTGGACCAGAAGCTCAGGGCAGCTTTGACAGTCGGTAGACAACAGCCTGCCACATCTCTGTGACATGGAAAAGACACAGTTCTCCGAAACGGAAGAAAACAGCTGGTAAACCATCTTTGTTATTGCCACATCTATGGGAGTATTTTGTTCTTGACAATACTGGGTCAAGATATTTCAGTAAAAGGAGTTGTGTTTTGGCCTATCTGCATCCATAAGGTGTTTACCTATTAGATCAGCTGGTCCTGCTTCTCTGTCAGTTGTTCAAACAGGCAGCATAGCCTGGATGGTGTTCTCAGGCTTTCCTTTGATGTGTGTGAAGATGGAAGAGCTCGAGGTATTATTTCAGGTTTTCTTTCACTGAGTGTATGATGGAACTTGATTTAATTTGTCTTAATGAATGTAAGAAGCAATCCATAAACGTGTATCAATTATTTTTGAATGGCCCTACTGCAGCAGTGTTCAGAGACATCAAACAGGATTAAGCAGCTTTTGTGTCTGGCAATATACAAGCAAAACAAACCTTTCCTCCAGGCATTTACAATGGAGAACATGTAAACAGATCTTTGTGCAGAAGATCTACTGTTTGCTGTGATGCCGTAAGAATCTGAGTATGAAGCACTTTCAGCATCAGGTATCATGAATCATGTACTCAGACCAGTGTGCAATCTTATTTCCTGCATTAATGACTCAGATCTTACTTTTTTTATTCCAGCCCCAGTGATGTACTTAAAATATCTTTGTGGCCCTCACTGCTAAGCCACAAGCTTCTAACGGGCTTTGTTTCATCAGTGTCCTGAAGTCCTCCTAGCAGAGCCAGATCTCCTCCCGCCAGGTGTTTTCTTTCTCAATACACTTAGACCTTAGAGCAGTCCTTTCAGTGAATTTTTATGCAGAAACCCTAACAAGTCTTCTAATATGTTTTCAATGTGCAGCCCATGGCAGCAACCATTAGATTTTTTTGCTTTAGTTCCGCATTCAGCACCTTTAGGGAGCTAAGATGATATTTAGTACTATCTATCTCAGCAAATCAGTAACATGAATATCACTGTCACTTTTATCATAACCTCAATAACCTCCTTTGTAAAGGTGCAGAATGAATTTTCGGGGATGGAAGCTCTGTTCTTCCAAATGGTACAGAATTTGTAGCATAAATTTCACTTTGTTTGTTTGTTTTCTTTTCAGGTGACAGCTTGCTGTTGTTATTATTTGCTGGTTCCAAAAAGGGAAGACATCATTTCACATTAAAGTTGCACAGATGCAAGTATTTATTTTGACAATGATAAGAAATGCCAAAGAAGAGAACGGTTACCTCTCTGTTTCACTGCCACAGAGTGGTGATGATTTATTTTCAAAAAGACAAGAAAAGGCAGAAAAGAAAAACGCAGCTGCAACATCTTTGCTAGGAGTTGGACAAAAGTGTTATTTGCTAAACAGTACATGCTGGGAATAAAAATCAAGGTTTCAGTAGAATTTGTCCATGGAATTCTAACCAGTCTCTGATAAAATATTCTAAATGTTTCGACAACATATTTCCCCAAGACAGAAGAAACATACACCTATACTTTATTTATTGTTCCCAACAGCAGGTCCTCACCAGACTTATATTGGATTCCAAGAAAAGAAGATGAAAACAAAAGGAAAGACATAAAAATTGTAACAGAAAAATGAAAACAACAGTTTACGAAGACAGACTGGCTCAGGCACAGAAGGACAAAAAAGGGGATGATAAGAAAGGAAATAAGGAAATTTTCTTCTCAGTTTATTTAGTGCATTGCTTACTCATGTTGCGTTACCCTCCTGCCATGCATCCAAAATTGAATTGTTTAAGAAGGGGAACGTAGCAGCACCTTTAAGCTTTTGTGCTAAGATGAGCATGGCTGTTGTTTTCTAGAGGTGGCCGTGTGGGGGAAGGAGTTACCATGCCGGGCTGTCAATGCTTTCTCCTCCACTGGTGAAGTTCTTGTGCTGCACTCCTTCACCTGTTTCAGTCAGAGTGCTCCGAGTTAGCAAAGCCCTGCTCTGTCAACAGACCCAGCAAGCATTACGTCCTCCAGAGAGGGATGATGGATCCAGGATTTAGTGCAAGTTCATTCAACACAAACACTTTGATAGATACAGTCTGGCCTCACTAAATCAACGTGTGCCGTGGAAATTGTATTTCCTTAGCTAGCTCCGGTGATGCCTGTCTTACCTTACCTCACTAACACAGGGTCAAAGAACTGATACCAATACCCACTGTTATATATACACTTAATATGAATCACAAATGCAGAAGATGTTATGTGATTAACACTGTTTCTGGAGAAGGAGGAAAAAATCGAATAAAGAAGTTAATTATCTTTGGAGAGGAAAAAAAAAATCAAGGAAAAAGGTTCCCTTGGGTTTTGGTTGGTTTTTTTTTTTCATCTGGAACATTGCTATATAAGAAAAATGAAATGGGGGGGGCAGGAGGAGAACAAGTGTCAACTTGTTATTCTTGACACTCAATCAGCCATTTGTTTAATTTCTGTATGCTGTGTACAACAGCCATTAGAATTTGTAAATAGGGTCAGTCAAGACAAAAGTGGGATGTACACATGGAAGGATCAACTCTGACCTTCATATATCATTATTTTAAACACACAGAATAGATGTAGTCCCATGGAGTGATGGATACTCTGCTTTCCCAGGTGCTGTGGATGTGAAAGCCTCTAAAGCCCTCAAGGAACGCACCTAACCAGATTCAGGCCAGCCCTGGAAACTGGAATGTTATTCTAGGTGTGTCCCAGTGAAAAGCTTTAAAGGAAAAGATTTTAGAGAGGTATCAGCTGCTTCATCTTGCCAAGGTTTCATGTTTTGTCTGCAATAGTATGTAAACCCCTTTCTATAATGGTATGTAAACTGACTTAAATTGGTTTGTCTCTTCAAATATAAGATTATGAGGGTAAATACAAGGAGTGATAACATATGACCTTTGAGAAGAAAAGAAATCAGGTGATTAACTTCTAATGAACCGTATGGGAATTTAAGGTATAGAACAAAAGATGAGGCTAAAATCCTCCTTTCAGCTTGGAATGGGTAAGAGTAAGACGCAAATGATTCTGCATATAATCCACTGAGTACACTTAGAGAGTCACGTTCCAGAAATGTATTGAAAAGCTGTCAAAAAGAATGACTGATTTAATGAACTGTGTCAACACATTTGCAGGAAGCACCAGATTATAATTTGCTCTGCCTTAGCGACATTTTAAGCAGCTGAAAAATTGCTTTTACAGTGAGTATTAAACTGTACAATGTTATCAGCTTTTATGATACGAATCTATTTTGAACAAAATTTACCCAGTTCCTATCTGCTTAGCTGCACTTCAGACACTATTTTTAAAAAATGCGTTCACACAGGGAAATATTCTCCTTTCTCCATGTTTTGCCTTAACACTCAAATTTATTTTGATGTACCCTTGCCATTTCTGAAGAGCTTTTTCAGCCTAATATTTGCTTAGCTAGGGAGGAGGGACAAAGGACTGGTTTTATCACCCTGGAGGGGTCAGTCACCTCAAGCTCAAGGCTCATGAACATGTCCTGGGTGGTTAAACAGGGAAAGGTTTTACTGTGAGTGGATGCAGTGAGGCAACT
>NW_009649187.1:2261609-2262787 GCF_000708025.1 Charadrius vociferus
AATAGATCGCATCCTTACCATGTGAAACTTGCTTATTTTATTATCTTAATCAAATCAAGATGCAGAGGTGGAAGGGGAAGGAAGCAACTGAACCCCCAAATGCTGCTCACTGCCTGCCACATGATCTGACCACAGAAGAGACTGCCTGTGCTCAGATTGTGTCAGGCACATCTGACCCCAACCCCTCAGTCCCATGGGTGCTCACAGGGGAGCTGGGCCAATGCAGAGTCGCGTCTGATGGAAAGCCTGCTTTCAAGAGTAGGTGATACTGACAGAATGGAAGATTTCATTAAAAATAAGAAATTCCGTGAGCCTAAATTGCTATGGATTTATGTTTCAGCATAAGTGAGTGTCAGATGAGGCTTTCTCCGGTACCTGGGTACTTGTTAGGTCTCTCTTCAAAGCAGATTTTTATGTCTGTATGATGCGAGTTCATACTGCAGTCTCTCTTACTGCTGGGCCATGCGCATAGTTCTTCTCTCTGTCTGGTGCACACTTAAATAAAACTTGTTATAGCATTGCTACCTGCAAGACCTTCCCTCGTTCAGGCATCACTGACATTGGTCCATGGTTACTGATCCATCTGGGGTCAACAGTCCTGCTTTCATTTCCAGTCTTTCTCTCGTTCATCTGGCTTCTGTCTCCTGTTGGAAATACAAAGGGAAACCCTGGGGCAGGTTTTTTTCCTGGTTTTATTCCTTGCTGTCTAACACGTCACCATACCAAGAGGTGTAATCTTCTGCTGGCATCCCATGAGTAGCTGACATTTCAAACAGTTAGTCTTCACCCCACTTTGAGGCAAGAATATGACTTAAAGAAAGAAGAAAGTAAGCTAGTCCCAGAAATGGGCTAGTATCCCAGAGTTCAAGGAATCTCTGCAGGAAAAGCAGGTACTACAAAGCAGTGGGGTTTTCTTGTCGGTAGTGATGGTTTTAACTTTACTGAAAGGGCTACAGATGGAATAGTGAATAAATTGAAAATAATGCCATATAAATAGTAATAAAAGCGCAAATATAGTAGTGGGATTCACATTAATTTAGTAGGAAGGAAGAAATCCTAAGACTGAAAATCCGTAAGGTCGATGATACAAAGAAATCCTCCAGAGCCGACCGTGCTGTCGGGAGTGGAGCTCGCAGGACCGGTCACCGGTAACTCTCCGAGCGGCAGCAGCCGGGGTC
>NW_009649187.1:2263954-2265380 GCF_000708025.1 Charadrius vociferus
ACCGCGCCCGCCGCCCCCGCGGACCGAGGGCGGCCGCCGGCGCTGGGGACCTGCCGGGAGCGGTTCTCTCCCGCCTCCTCCGGGTCCCTCGGAGATGAGCTGCAGAGGAGCTCAGAGCACGGAGGGAGGCGAGAGGAAGGAGCCCGCCGGAGCGGTGCGCGCCGTCCCCCGCTGCCCCAGCCCCGGTGCCCGCTTATCCCTCCGGCTCACGTCCCCGCTGTCGTTACTGACTGCCAGGACGAAACCGGAGCTAAACTGTATGCGTTTGCTGTGGGCTCTGTGCAAATAACGGGGCGTTTGCAGCCCGCTTTAAAATTCGCAACCTATGTACTTACAACTGGTTTATACCTCGGCGAGGTTTGAGCTGACTCTTCCCAAGCTCGGGACACTGTAGCCGCACTGAGTTTAGGGGAGTTTTACCAGGTCAGAGAAGGCACAGGAATTATAGCTGATTAGGGTTTTATCATTATTCTAGGACAATCCCAGAATAGCTCCATTTCAACTGACAGAACCATTTTTGCCAAAAGAACGTTTTGTTTGAAGGAAAAACTGCTTTCAAATATTTGCTTTCTAAAAAATTCTTCTGCCCCCTTAAAACTAAGCTATGCTCATTGACACTTAGCTTCTTCCAAAAGATGCAGGCACTGGAGCAATAAGGAGGTGTATACAGACTGCAGACGAGGATCTTAGGCATTAATTTCTGATGTTAAGGCCACACCTAAGATCTCACAGTTACCCATATCTAAGTTCTCCTCTGCAGAGGAAGGCTAACTCCTTTATTCCATGCAGGTCCCATCTTAAAGTAAGTTGCAGCCTGTAACTTCCCCCTTCCACAGCCTAAATCCCATGCCAAGAATTTTAGTATCTAGACGGAGACTGTTTTCATTACAACTCAACACAATTAGCAGAAACTGAAGAAGTTCCTAACTAGGCTGTACAATTAGTTTATCAACTGCGATATCCAACAGTAGCCTTGACTGTCTACTTCAGAAAGGTTTTGGAAAGAGCTCTGCATTAGGTGTTTGCAAAGAAACAGTTTTTCAAAAGTTTCCCGCAATATCTGGAGGTTGTTTCATGCCAAGGAACATCACAGTTTATATTAATTTCAAAACCTTAATTTCTTTGTAAGCACCCCCTGCTCCAATGCTCTTTATTTTGTGACTTATAGAATGGCTAGCAGTTATCGGAATGCTGCAAAGCATCTTGTAGCAATGAGATCCACTTACAGACTTTGACTGAGTATCAAAGGGTGGTGGTTTGGTTGTTTGGTGGGTTTTTTTGTTGTTGTTGTTGCCTTGAAATTTGCTGTCTTTAAACTCAATTCCAGTATAGTAAGAAAATGTGAATAGGCTACCTTCCCAATTTTATTCTCTGTTTTTCTATCCTACCTGTTTTTAAGATAGGTGATTCATTTTTCCACTCTTTC
>NW_009649187.1:2265417-2277213 GCF_000708025.1 Charadrius vociferus
CTTGATGTCCATCTCTGAGCTCTCCACCTCCACTTCTAATAACCTTTTGATGGCAGGTTAACATAATTAAGCTTTCTTACCGAAGTAAGGATGTGTGACTGATTCACACTATAGCACTGAGTAATTGAGTTTTACTCTTTTTCACTTTTTAGCTTAAAATTTAAGGTCACTGCTGTATACTGAACAGGGGCTTTTGACTGAACTGGTCACAGTGATGATTGCATCTCTTGCTGTCTTCCCATTCTCCCTCCACTCCCTTCTCCCCCCAAAATACCAACAAGAGATATTACTATGTATTTAGAACAGAAAATAACCTATTAGGAATGACTGATTTTCATTTACAAGTGCTGGTTTAAACCAGAATGATTCTCCTTGTTTTTGCATTTCTACTTCTATCACTGGATGTTTATTGAACGTGATCTCTTCGTAATTCATTATAGTGTTGTCTGCTCCCTACTTGAAATCAAAATTATGTGAATCACAATGCTTTAACCTCTGTCACCCAATCCCATTATATAGTGAAGATAGGTGATTATCATAAATAGAAGGAGAGAAACCAGCAATTCATTAGCAAAATGTCTCTACCATTTGAAAATAAAGAATAAAAAATCTCCATGATTTGTAATCCTATTTAAAAAGAAATAATCTTATATTGTTTTAACACTGCTCAGTCAGGCTAAAGATTAGCTTGGGATGTTAACCAATCTTTGAATAGTGAATATGTACAAAACATTCAAACCAGGGAGAAATGGTGAAAATTAAATGCGAATGATGAAATGTTGCCAGCGTAGCATTGATTTTAATGGTGCTGTCTTACCGCCAGTTGTTCTTACACTTGTGCAGTTAGGAAAGCCTTGAATGATCAGTGAGAGATTTATCTCTGGAAAAATGAGTACCTCCAGATAAAGTATTGTATGCGGTACAGGAGCTTGCAAATAACAATGTATGTAGTGCATTAGAGGGTCAGACCATTCTCACAAGGACCATTGGTTTGATGGCAACACTTGCATGTTTTATATTATCTAGGAGGAGAAGATCTCTGCCGATACAGCCCTTAATGTCTCAGTGCAAAGAATACAAACCTAAGATGAACCAAGAAATCCAGAAGCAGGGAAGGAGTGAATGAACTCACCGTCCTTCAACTTGGCCGCTATCCTCCGTGCCGTTTAGGTACACTTAAACTTTGAAGCACAATTAAATGTCCTGCGGTCACACAGGAGACATTTGCTTAGGGAGAAGGGTTAAGATAGGGCAAAAAGGAGCATTTTTGAAGAATAATTCTGAAGTGCACTGCCACCTGGCTCTTTAGGACAGTTTAGGAAGCTTTTGTTGTGATCCAGTCAAGTCTCTCCTGAAGGGAAAGATGAGGATGGCACAGGCAGTGCAGAGACAGCAAAGAAGTTGGATATTTTAAAATTTTCATTGTTAAACCTCTAGGTTCTTCCTGAAGCAGATATGATAATCAGTTGAAGGTAAATAGCTGAAAGAATGTTACTATTGAATTAAACTTTTAACCCTCCCCCATTTGTTACAAACGGTTAGGCAAGACCTGTAAGGAGAGGTAATATCTTTTATTAGACAAATATAGCTGGTAAAAAAAGAGGCTTGGAGGCCCTTCCAAATAGGATAAAATGAATAAATGGAAGAGGCTTTTTGATTTGTTTCCCTTGCGCAAATATGTGCTACTCAGCTCATGCCACTGAGAGCCCCGAAATGCCAGCAGCTGGCAGGCCTATTGCACACACAGATATTTTGCTGCACAGCCCTTAGGGGTGGATGCGTTTTTCAGCTGAATTTATCAGTTGGAAAGCTCTGAAAGATGCAGATTAGCATGGAGTCTACAAAACAGGCTGGTTTCATTCTGTTGAAAAAAACCCTGTCTTTTTTCCCTGGTCAGACTCATCAAGCGCCACTCCTACTTTTGAAGTTGCTTCTACTCTAAGTTGTACAAACGTTACAACCGCTAAGTAGATGTTAGTATGCTATTATGGGGATCTCTAACTTTGTACACGGCCCACAAGAAAGAAGCTAGTCTGTGGGTAATAAAATGACCTTTTCAAAGAACTAAATCTGTGGAGATCGTGAGATAATGTCCGTAACAATACCAAGGTTTGGACTATTACACTTGTCTTCAGATCATATCTTTCCTTTTATTTCACAACAGGAAAAGCTCCACAGGTCTTTATCAGGGTGACCTGAGATGAGCATGTTATTTTTGAAGTATCTCTATCCTATTTAAGCCCCCGCTGTGGAAGAAGGCTATCTGCTTACAGGCAGGTCTGTCGGAACTAGAACAGATGTGATGGAGAGACAAGAGCATTTCTCGCCTTTCAAATTTCGTAAAGATTAAACAGGCAAGACAGCTTGATACCCAGACAGTCAATATTAATTTTGCTATACTCACCGTTCATCATATGAGGGGCAGCTCTGGAGAAAGGTAGGAGTTACAGAGACTTTAGCAGGATAATTGTGCCTCAGTGAATAGTAGCCTCCTTTAAGCATTCCTTATTACCGCGTTTTGTTTTTTTTTTTTTATCTCAAGGCTCCACTTTTCTGGCTCTGAATTAAATAAATTATACTGCATTTAGATTCCTTTGCATTTAAGAGCAAGCGAAAATTGGGAGTGAATTTTGAAGGACAGATTCAAACCACATCTTAGTGGGTGAATGAACATATAAAGGGAATTAATTGAATTTAAACTGGTGGTGTTTGCATGCTGATTCATCATGTTCTTCTGACCCAAGATAGCTACAGAAATCCTGTTTTGGAGACTATCCACTGGATAACTGCAGAAGTAGCAGTTTTTAATTCAATTTAAAAATAGCTCTTTGGCTTAGAAGGTGATAAAGTAGCATAACTACTCAGATACAGTTGAGTTGTAACACTTTCCCCACACCCACACAAGTAATGAAACACTTTTGGGGGAACTTTTCCAGTCTGTATCTTAGCCAACAATTCACGAGTATTCCAAACTTCCATTAAAATGATGAGGATTTAGAATTTGTATGCAAATGATACCAAAGTGAGCCTTTTTGTTTATCCTGAGATTTTTATACACAAGGATCAGTTCTCTCTCCCTCACTATTTAGTATCTTTTGCCATACTCCAAGTATGAGTACTTCTGCTTCACCTTAGAATATGTCAGTCCCTAAAAGCTCACCCATTTCCAGTGTCCTTGGTGCATGCCTGGGAACTCAGGAGGCTTCAGAGTGCCTCACAGGAAGAACTTGGGACTAAGTTTAAATAAAGACTTTAACACTTTCAATAGAATCCAGATGTCTAAATTCTGTCTACAGCCAAAACTGATAATGTGGCCTGAAAACCCTGTCAGTGATTTTCTAAGCCTACTGGCACCTAAGCGCCCTGTGTGTCTTCCCAGTCGGTATGAAACTCTTCTTCTGCCCCCAGGCCATGGTGGAAAAGACTGTGGTTTGTTCTGCCAGCTCTGCTCTCTTCCTTCAGAAAATACATATGTAGAGATAGATATGAAAAAATCCCTTATGTAATATATTTTGGATCTAGAATAAATATAGGCACCCACCAGCAGTTCCCCCTCTGAGATTTTGTTCAGTATATATATTTACACAGAAATAACTGAGGAATGAGGAAAAGCCTAAAAGGAACTATAGGAAAAGCGTGTGATGGAGTTACTGCAATTAAGGTCTATATTGCAGAAGAAAGTTTTAGAACCAACATGGCAGCTAATTCCTCACCACCACCAGTATCACAAGAGCCATTCTTTCCATTGTTCAGTCCAATAAACAACTGTACTCTTTCTGAGTCTGTAAATAACTTGTCTGGCTTATGAAAGATACCGACAGCATGGGTGCACTAAAGTGGAAAAAAAACCAGATTTGTTTTTATTCCTTTCTGTGTAGTTTTTCTAATTTAGTCCATTTAAAGAACATTCCTCAAGTTGTTGTAGTTTCTTTTCGCGGAGGGTTTCTTGCCAAATGCTTCTGCAATCTCTGTTTTATTATTTACATTGAAAAGAGGTACAATGTAATTTTTTACTACTAAGTCCCGAGATGAAGAAGTTGAATTGGAAGTTGGATGCCCTAAGTAGTATAAGGCAGTGCAATGTGTATCTCTCCCTGAGAGCAAGCTCTGAAAGAGTAAATGAAACCGGGGTGTTTTGCTGTACTTAGGTGATCATGCTTCTTCAGGTACCTTTCCGTGGCATCCTTGGGTATCTTTTCCCACATCAGGTAGGCAGCCTGCAAGAGAGGCAGTTATGTACACTGCAACCAGGTCTTGGCCATAGGATTGCTTTGTTATGTCTTTGCAGACACTATGCTTCATGACTACACTGCCAGATGCACAATAAGTAAGATGGGAGGTAGCAAAATAAAAGATATTTTATCAAACAGGCCATTTTGTAAAGACTGAACAACTCAGGAGTAAATGTGGTTCTTTTACCACCAAAACAAGTGGAAGTTTCATCCTCCTGCAGCGGGAACAGGCATAAGATCTCAAGTTTGGTAGATGTGTCTTGTGGCTGCACAGTAGAGGCTGACAAAGCTTGGGAAACTAGAAGATGTTACAGAAAAAATCTGTAGATTGATTATTCTATTGCTGTTGTATATTGGATACATTTAGTGTTGTTGAAAGGGAGTTATGAAGTGCAGAGATGCAAGATAATCTAGAGGTGGCAGTGAAAAGGTGACTGCAATTGGTAACGTTCCAAGGTATGCATGAATGGGGAATTATAATTCCGTCGGTACCAGGAGATTTACAATTACATCACACTTACATGAATGCCTTTTCTTGAAATTGGATGTTGCATCTTTCCCCCACGTTTGAAACTATCTTCTGTTTGCTCCTACCAGGGTTTAACACTGGATGAGTTTTCAGAAGTGATTTTGGGGTCTGTAATTCTTGGGGGTTCATCCAGACATTTCAAAGGAGCCTGATAGTCAGAGGTAAGGGAACATTAATTCACGTTTTTGCCAAGCAGGGCATTCTGGAGACATTTAAAAAGTGATTTTTTTTGCCTGTCAAGGTCACAGAAGTAGTGAGGCTGGAGTTGCTTCAAGATTCACAGGAAAAATACAGTTCTAGAGACACTCTTCTTGGTGTTTGAAGGGAGCTTTCAGAAATATCTTCTAATATAAAACACTGAAACGCATTTATATATCATACTGGCACGATGGTGTAGTGTACGCTGTATACACTGCTATCAAACTGTATTTTTCTACAGTGTTTTTCTTGAACTGAATGAGCATCATAGAATGAAACATCAAAGCATTTGTAGTCATTATACTGTGTTTGAAGAAAGATTACTACATCACTGGTAACATGCTCTCACAACCTTGTAGAGGAACAGAAATTAATCAAGGAACATTCTTTGACTTTTCTGGAATAATTTTCTCAAACTTATTTATAAAAATCCTTGTAAATTATAGAAGTAGGATATCTTATTTCTTTAAAAGAAATCCAGTATTATTTTTAATATTCTTGTTGAGTTTGAAAGATATTATCGGAAATGTATGTGGCAACTTTTGAAACAGAACATCCTATTTCAACTGCAGTTGATATTGGATATATCGCGCTGTCTTTCAGCTACAATCACCTCTTATTTTTTCTTTCTCAGTATATCACACACAGATCTGGTCCTTCCTTTGTGGACTAGGAAATCTGAAAAGCCAGCTGGCCATTGTAGGTCTTGCATGACCATAAAAGATCTTGAGAAACAGTTGAGTCTGCCAAGGTGCAGTGGTCATACAAGACAGACTGAGGAGCAAAATTACAAGTTCTGATATCTGAGCGTACAAAGCACGAGTATCGTAAAGCAATACTCACTGCAGTTTTGTCCTAATGGTCACTACTATTTGTAAGGTGAGGATAATTTCTTTCAGTTGGAAAGCTTAGAAGTTTTAGATTTTCATGTTGTATTGGACTGCCCACTGTTTCTAAAGGATTGACTCATAGTATATCTATTCCTATGTATACTGAAGATAGAAAAAACATTATTTTTTTAGAGCAAACTCTTTCTACAAAGGTTAAGTTTTCCCTTCCAAAAGACTCTAGTAATTAAATATATCAGAGGGAAATTTTGTTTCTATTCTGTTTGAACTAACATAACAAAATAAGAGTGCGGCAGCTTTGATTTCTTCTTCTACCTCGCTGTTTACTCAGGAGGCTTTATATAGAATATCTAGATTATCTGATACGTATGGGTGGTTCTGTGCATATTAGCATGTATGCAAATCAGGTAGTGATTCACCTCTAACAGTAAACAAGCTTTTTGGGTAATGTACAGACAAGAATGAAATTTCCAATAGTGCCAGCTGTTCTAATAACACACAGAACTGGTATGTGCAGGGAAATCAAGTCAGTACTGAGTATATTCTTTCTGTCTTTATCCTGCCCTCTGCTATCAAATTGTGAGCTAGCGCAGGAGACCTCTGAGGGGGTTTATCATCATCATGGACAGCTATATCACTGCAAAATGGTCATTATTGTTAAAAAGCCCAACTCAAAACACAAAACCAAGGAGGGACATTACAAAAAGAACTTCTTTTAAAGCAAGGAGAAACCAGGGAGAAGCCTATTCTTAGAGGTACATTGTGTCTTGATGACAAAGCTGGCAGCGAAGTTTTTCCTGAGATATGTTAAGGAAATGGGTGTTTTTTTCGTACTGTCAGAAACTTGAATCCAAGTTTTTTAGCTTGTAGAAGTGTAAGTTAAAAACCTAACCACAAGGAAAGTTGGTTATCCATTTTTGTTTACAGTTTTTTTTAATGTTCCTTTAAGGAGATTGTGGGAAGTGGAGGTAGAACCATATGAAAGGTAACACTTTTCTCACATTGGGACCTATTTGTCCTGCAGGGTGTAGCAGGCTGAGGAGCAACCAGCAGCTTGCCACGTATTAACAGTGGTGGAAAAACTGCTCAGGGACAAAGGGAGACTGGGCAGAGTTTGTTGTATCTCAGACATTCACTGAGTTGGGTAAAATCAGAACTGAAGCATAGGCTTGCCTGCAAGGGCACCGTTTTTGTGGGAGAATTCTGTACAAACCTTTTTACTTCTAACTCCCCATGTGATGAGTCTTCTGTATTTAAACAGATCAAATATCTAGTTTTCATTTAAATAAACTCTGACTTTTTTTGAGTCGAAAACTCTTCAGTCTGTTGGGGAGAGCTTATTATTGGAGATATAGGCAGACACATCATGAGGTCTCCTCCCAGTGAGCTGGCATGCAGCTGTGCCACCTTCACTCCCACTGAAGAATACTGATCAGTGAACCCTGCTGGCATTGGAATCATCATTTCTCATCAGCTACACAAGTATCTACAATCAGAAATATGGCTATTGCTGCTGCAGATTAAATTGAGCAGCAGATACAGAGTTTTCTTTAAGTACATTATTTATAAACTGCACACTTTTCATGAGAGCTGTGTTAGAGACTAGAGACAACGTATTTCAACATATGGTTTGCACATCTCCAGAGTGGGGCACAAAAGGTAACTGCAAAAAACCCACAAGTCTGCTGTCAGTAGTGTCTGTTTACTAGTTAGAGGACTGTTCCCATACTAGAAAATGTAGGGATTTTTAAATCAAAGGATAAAATAGAATCATAGGATCATTTTAGTTGGAAGAGATCTTTAAGACCACCAAGTCTAACCGTTAACCTAGCACTGCCAAGTTACCACTAAACCATGTCCCTAAGCCCCACATCTACCCATCTTTTAAACACCTCCAGGGATGGTGACTTCACCACTTCCCTGGGCAGCCTGTTCCTATGTTGATAACCCTTTCAGTGAAGAATTTTTTCCTAATATCCAGTCTAAACCTCCCCCCAGTGCAACTTGAGGCTGTTTCCTCTTGTCCCATCGCCTGTTACTTGGGAGACGAGACCGACCCCCACCTGGCTACAGCCTCCTTTCAGGTAGTTGTAGAGAGCGTTAAGGTCTAGAGATTTACTCTGCTAATAAGTATGTAGAAATTGGCAAGAGGCAGAAAAATTAGAAGGTGGAAATGGAAGACGTAAGCACAGATAACACAAGTATATGCTATTATCTAAACTTATTGTAGAAATTGCAATATAACTGTCATCATGAATACAAACTGTGAAAACATGTTGTGATTGTCATGAAATATTTCAGATACACAGTACCATTTGCCAGAATAATTTTCTGTAAGCAGATCTCTATGTGGGTTGTTAAATTTTGTTTATTTGCTGTGGAAGTCGAAATTTAACAAACAGTTGAAATACTAAATCCCTGAACAAAGTCAGAGTGTGTTGTCTGGACACAAATTACTTGGAAATATTTATACCCATGACCCAAAACATCTGCTGACAAGATGCAAAGCTTTTCTTTAATAGCCTAATAAGAAGTTTTGATGCTAAAAATAACACAGCTTTGGCTCTAAAAATTTAATTTTTGCATTGTTATGTACTGCAGTTTCCCTTTTACCTTGAGTCTGCATTCAGAGACCCACTTCTTAGCACAAGCAGTCTGAGCAACAATACTGATTGTAGCTTCTCAAGAGTGTATTGTCCCATATTAAAAAGCTATTTTTGCCAAAGGAGTTTGGTCATTAGCAGAACACAAGCTTCATTTTTTCAAAAAAAAATGAAATTGAAACAGCATCCCAGACTGTTTACCTGTGACTTAAACAACACAAGAAGGAGTTTCCAAACTGCTTGGAAAGTTGCTGCACTGCTGCCTAAGTGTTGAAATGAAGGGAGCATCTCATCAAATATCCCAAACACCTGCAGGTTGCAGTGAGCTCCCCGAGATGCCCACAGGCTGTCTGTGGTCATTCATCCCGCACTGATGCCAAAGTTCTGCTCCTAAATTCAAATGCACCTTTGAAGTTGTCAGCCTGGCAATGAGAACTGATATTATTGGAAGCTGCAGGCACAGCAATAAACCTTAGGAATTTTAGTCTTTATCCACACAAAGTTGATGCTACCACGTCTCAGAAAAACCTTAGAGTTCCTGACTTGCTGCTGAGAAAAGCAAACGAAAGACATACTCACTGAGAGATGAGAAGAAGGGCTCCCTTTTGCTGACCCGACTTACTTCACTGCTTTCGTGTGCGGTGTAGCATCTGTAAAATGAACAGAGAAGAGAGGTCTGGGATCCTTGATAAACTCCAAATCCCACAATCTTTAAAGACTTTGGAGGAGGAGGTGTTCAATCATCAGCTGTATCTGTTTCTGTTTTAGCATAAAGGTATAACTCTAAATTGTGGGGAACATGAAAAGGCATTGTTAAAGAATTGTGCCCCCCCCACTGAGCTGGAAAAACGGTCATTTGTGGACAGTTGAATCTGACCTCAAATTTTGTCATTCTGTACAGAAAGCCCAGGGGAAGAGGGCCAGAAACTCCTTTCTTCACAGGAGAAAAGCGAAAGGTTTATTCTGTAGCTGGAATGTACTATGAGTTCATGGCTGTGAAGCTGATGGTAGTGGTTTGTGTTATGTCGAAATTTGATCTATATTTTAAATACATTTAGCGTTGCAGATTTTCCATGGTTTCAAAAAGGAGAAAAACTCTGAAAGATGTTGCTGAAGGAAAAGGATATATTGTGGTGGGAGCCTGTTGCGGGCAGGCCCTTCATTGTTCAACAAGACAGAGAGGACACATTATTCTGGCTAATCTCCATTTTTCAGGTTTCCTGTCTAGAGATCTCTAAGATTACTTGGAGCCAAAATTGTACCTGGTGACGTATGAAGTAGGGACTATGAATTTCTGGATTTGGATTACTTTCTACTGAAGCAGCAAGCTGGAAGAAGGCAGCTATGTGGAACCGCAGCCTGGCAGGTCTGAGGAAGACCCAGGAGGTTCAAAGCTCATTAGAGTAGAGGACTGGTTTGCTAGAAAGAAGTAGTGTCCATGTGGCTATTACTTTCTTCATTCCCAAACCTGCTGGTAAAAATGAATAAATATTATGATAAATGAAGTATTAAATACTGTGGTTGTGAAGGGCTGAATATAGAGTTTTACCCACTGTAATTTCACTAGATGTCTCTCCCTTTCAACCTTCCTCAGTTAAAGGGCACCTGGGGCCATGTATTTAAGGATTCTGAGTAATTGCAAGGGGAGGAAATATTTGTAAAGTAATATTAAATTCCTACAGATTTTCTATTTCCAGTTTATAAAGGAGAGCTTGATCTGACCAATCTATTTATTGAAATCAAATTCCAAAATATCACTGAATGAGACGTTTTCTAAGGAAAAGGACAGCAGGCAGAAAGATTACATGTGAAGGGAGAACTTGGGATCTGGTGTATAAGCTTGCTGTAAGTAAATATGTTAGTTAAAATGAATGCTGAGGAAATAAATGGCATACAGTTGAGAGATGTGGTTGGTAGCTACAGTAGACCTTACGTTCATTGACATGAACAATGATGAGGCATAATAACCTCATTCTGTACCGTGTACTGAGCAGACGGTATACTGCTAAAATACCACGAAATGGCAAATAAATAGCTGTTTGTATAAGTTACAGGGAAGGAATTATCTTTTTATCTTCTGATAAGTCCCCGTTCCAGAAGTTTCTGTTGGAAAGGACTGTGAACCTTTCTAAAAGGTTCTTGAATTACATATACACAATTTGATCTAACCTCCTGCCTGCCTGCCTTGATACCTTGTGTTATGCTCTCTCCAACCCACTGCCTCCCCTTCCAAAACAGGTTATGATTTCTTCCTATGATGGGACCTATTCAGATTAGGAAGCAAGACATGCTTTTACTACTGTAGAGGACAAGCAACTTCAGAGTCTTCGTCTTTAAAGAACTACTGGTATTGTAGGGGATCAGAATGGGATGTTCTGTTATCAAAATATTTTATGAAATAGAGATGATTTTGCTAGAATTTATTTTTTTAAAGTAATGCGATTAGGGTTGCGATTAGGGATGTCCTCTCTTGATATTTCAGAACAATCTGGTTCAGTTCATTTGCTTGTATGTGAAAAGCAGGGTTCAGTGCACCATTGTGTTTCAAACCAGTCAATTCAGGATAAAAAAAACCCTTTGGATTTTTCCTTCATAAAATTCAGAATGAAGGCCAATTTTAAAGCTTTCCTGAAACACAGCATGGCTCTCTTCATTCTTCACACAGCACTGCTAGATACCTGTCAGCACGTGGCTTTGAGCAGATATTTTTCTAGTGCTTTGACTAGAGTTGTACTTAGTTGCTGGTACCCAGAAAATTTATCACAAACACTCTACCTCATGTTTTGTGTAGTTTGTTGGTGTTTGTTTGTTTTTTAGTTTGTTTTTTTTTTCTTAATTGACTCAGCCCTACAAAAACTCTTTGCTGCTGTCCTCAAGTAAAGCGTCACTGATCTAAGTTAGTTAGCCAGAATATACTGGTGTTTGAGGAGATCCAGTGCCCTTTTTCATCTTGGACTTTTTTATGAAACAGAATTACTTGGATGTTTTGGCTGCTTCAGTACCTCAGTCGCAACTCCAAAGTTGCCATTTCTCACTTTTATTCTGTTAGTGTGTTTTCTTTTTGCTGTCACATCTATTTGTAGTGAGAGTTCCTTTGAGAGAGGATTACATTGGTGAGAAGTGTATTTTATGCTGAACTACAACGACAATATTTTAAAAATGTTTTTCAGGAAAGGAGTGAAATTAAAACCCATGGTGCCCACTTTCTAGGAACAGTAGGTACCTCTGGCTGACGTTTCCACAGGTAATATTATAGGCCCAGACTCTATACAATCTATATAAGATGTTTTGCACATCACAAAGTTTTAGAAATAAGACTTCTAATTAAACCTGCTTTAGAATTAGATTTTCCTGTATCTAACACAGTTTATTGGTATCCTGTGATT
>NW_009649187.1:2277251-2315540 GCF_000708025.1 Charadrius vociferus
TGAGGTGAACATGTACAATTTTTACATACCCAACCCAACTCAATGAAACATAGCAAAATCTTTGTGTGATTTTGACAAATTCAGATCTGCCTTCAGGCCAACACAGCTATGGACAAAGCCAAAACCACCCAAGTAAATTAGTTCTGTATTGAGATTCACCCATAATCACTATATAGGTGTTCATTAGGGCTCGTGCAAAATTACTGTCATGGAGAAGCAGAGAGGAGAATTCGGACCGTGTCCTCCCACTATTTTTCCTGTCTCTTCAGAGAGAGGAAGAGAAAGAAGGGGGAGGAGGGAAGAAGTATTCTAGAATGGGCTGTTCCTTAAGTGCTTTGTCTGGAGATATTATGTTTCATTTGTTTGTATTCAAGGAAGGAAGAGAGGGGACATAAATATCAGTGCATTTAAATAGCTATTCCCTGAAGATACTTGTTTTAATATAGTGGTATTATCAGTTCAATGGGCTGTGATTTTTCATTTCATTCATCGCGTATACTGTGGAAGTTTCTGAAATGCTTCATTTAATTGTACTAGAGACATCAGTCATGATTTTCTGGTTAAAGTTGTAGGAGGCTTTCATTTTGAAACACCATTATAACTTTCAAAATAATTCCTTTTAAGCTGATGTTTAGTGTCAATCCAAGCGTGACTCACATAGTGAAGTTGGAGAAAATCACCTTAGCCTTTTCTACTTTATAGGAGTCTGACGAGGGTTTTCTTTTTAAAAAAGACAGTTTTTCACTGTTCTGAAATCAAGCCCCCCCCCACGTTTTAGTTGAAGGTATCTGCTAGCTTACCTCAAACGACACGGAAAAAAACTGGTTATGCAACTAAAGCGCCAGCCTTGGCTTGTGATGACCCAGTGATCAGGCTTATTTTGTGGTTCTGGGCTGGACACTTAACCTGCATCTAAAGTGACAGCCTGGTACGCTCAGGGCAAACCCTGATACTCAGGTTCCCTGATCACCCAGAGCAGAGCTCTCTGCATCTCCCTGTGTGGTTAGGCTTTTTCCTGGGAAAAACAAGGGGCACGGGAGGCCTGGGTCTTATGCCAGTATGGTGCTAGGGAACGGCCAGAGTGCTTAGCTGGGCACAGGGACTTGGTAGTTCTGTGGTTTTGTGTTGTTGAACTGGGCATCCTTGTACTGTTTTGGCAACCTTCATCTCCCGAGAACCATCTAAAGGCCCGGTGTCCCATCCCCAATCTGAATCTCTACCCCTTGTCTTGAGAAACTCTCCAGGCTGCCTCAACTGCATCCATCAAGGGACCCTCCCGTGTGCGTCTCTAGGCACTTCAGTACCCTCTCTGAAGGTCCTCTGAGAGTTTGCTCTGGTTTCAACTTGTTTCTAGCACATACAGCCTGGGACCCATCTTTCTGCCACAAAGGGGTCATCTGGTGTGTGTGTGAGTGTGCCTGCACACATGTGGGAGGACAAGATGGTAGACTGGTACATTGGCCAAAAAAATTGACACAGATCCTGTGGACAATAAGCCTGCCTCATTGCTCACCTAAGGCATGTTTGTGCTGGTGTCTGGCAGAGTACAGAACTGAGAGAAAACACATTGCAATTTTTATTACAGCCTACTTAAATGCTTGCACAGAACAGGACGGTCCCAAGACTGAGGCATGTCTGGTGGTTGTCTCCTGGCACCTCTCCTCTGGCCTAGCTGAAGCCAGCAGGCTGGCCTGGGATCACCAGGGCTCGTCTTTGCCACAGGACAGCATCAGTCAGGGTATGGGAGGGTGAGAGGTCTGAGCTGTTAATGAGTTGTGAATTTGAGAACTAAAACCCTTTCCGAAGGCAGGGAAATAATATGTTAGAAGAACCACAGGCTCCAGAAAAAAACCTAAAATCTTCATTGGCTTCGACAATAGCCCTGGGTGTGAGAGACGAGAGGGGTAAGATGGGGGAAACCTGAAAGGAGGATGTGGTACCTTTTCCAGTTCCTGATCTGCAAAAAGTGTTCTTTTCCACTCCTTTGTTTTCTTTTGCTGAGGAACTGCCTCTGGATACCAGAGTAGGGATTTAATCTCAGCTGGTGCTTCAAAAACCACATCTTTGCTTAAAGTCACTCTCCCCCACATCAAGGGCAAAGCAGCAAATAAACCTTTTCCTATCAGCAAATATCAGCTGTATGAGTGCTCCTGCCTGTCAGCTGGCCAGCTTGGGTTATCCTGATGACATCCAACTCTTGTTTTGCTATACTGCTTAGCCCATAGGATCAAATCAAGTCCAGAGGCTTGAACCTTATCTTCAGTTACGTAGGTGACTCCAGCCAACCAACAATGAGATCATCTAAGGCTGTAAATCCCCTAATCGCGAAGACATTTGGCAAAATATCGTGGTTAATGCCTGTTTTCTGACAGACTATGACAGACTGCCAGAAGGACAGCAAGGTTTATTTTGCAGGAGATGGAAACATTTGGGAGTAAGGATCAGAACATGAGATTAACTCCTCAGGAACTAAGGCCATCATAAAGACTACCTCCAGTGCTAAAGCATTCCTCCCCTATTTCTTTATTTTAATGAAGAAAGAATAGAGCTCTGCCATTTTCCCTCCAGTGCCTTACCACCATCCAGTGGTCCTGTCCTTCCTCCCATCCATTCACTTGCTGTTTCAGATTCTCTAGACTGATAAAAGGAGGACAAACATAAGTAACTCCCAGTACATCTCCATCTTTTCCCTTTTAAGTCCCATGTGACACCATTAAGCAATATTTCAAGTCAAGCCTCATCCCTCCTCGGTAGCTTTTGAACTGTCTGCATTCACGCTCAAGGTTTCCTTTCCTCTGCTGCTTCTCAAGCTCACTGCCAGAGACGCCTCCCTCCAGTCATGGCAAATCATTTACTTGCCATCCTCAGGTTCATTTTCCCTTCTCAGATATAACCTGGTCTCCTTTACAAAAGGAAAATAACATAAAAAAAACTTTCTTCCAACCTGAACTACCTCTTTACTGCACACCCGGTCTGAAACAAACAGTACGACACAACCAGACAGGAATAAATGAGAAAGTGTTTTCTCTTTAATTCTTCTCTGGGACAAAGCTTTCCCTGGCCTCATCTTCTCAGGTAGTATAAGAGACCTAAAATAGCTTCTCTGACCTCTCAAAACGGGGCCAAGCATCTTGTAATAACTTAATAAAATGAGATGCTACATCATACACATAAAGGTGAAAAAATAGCCGTATAAGACAGACATCCCTCTACGTGTAATTAGATACTTAGATAAGGTACAAAAGTTGACATGACGCAAAGGCACTGCATTTGTTGCTATGATTCTAAAATATTTTGAAATAATAAAAATGTAAAATAAACTGAAATGCGAATTTAAAAAAAAATAGTGTTTTCTGATATAAATCACCTTATTGAATACAGCAACAAGCAGCCATTTTTGAATATGTTTTGCTTTTCTTTTTTCTCCTTGATTGATAAAATGACTTAACAACTAGTATAAATTATACCACAGTGTATGAAGCTGTAACAGCGTAGGAGGGCCTGGCCTTCAGGCTTGTGAAGCGTTTTGTGTGTAAACTATGATGAAGTCCATGAAGCGTTTTTCAGTGAAGTGAGAAATTGCTTAAAAAGCCTGAGAAGCACTTCTGTAGGGAATATTCCTGAAATGCTATTCATATGTATTATGAATTGTACTTTATTGTATATTTTGATTAATACGAATTTTTTGCTTCTGAAAAGAGAGAAAAACTTAGGAAGAGCCTTTTGACTCTCTTCTCACTTCTTTTTCCACTATTGCTTGCTTATTATCACTAGGAAAAAAATAGAATATTATTAAATAATTATTAGATTCATGCAAATCTAGGAGTGGGCAAAAGGGCAGAAGTGGGTAGTGCATCCCTCAACACAGTTATGCATTTTCTTTTAGAAAAGCATGAAAGTGTTTTTATTTTCCCTCAACATTGCACGTGATTGAACACTGTAATGAAAAATAGATTCTTCATAATGTGTGACTTGCCCAGATTTAGAGAGCTTTTGAAGTGTTACAGATTATCTACCAAGAAGTGAGGTGAGAAGTGCTTTTGAGCTGTGTATATAATTAATCCTACTGCACTCTGTAAGCAAACCACACTTACATACAGGACTCCAGAAATGATGAAAACCCACAAAGCTGGAGTTCAGACATTTTGAAAAAGTTTAAAAATAGGAAGTCTTCCATTACAGCATGCCGCTTCAGTCTAAATATTTTTTTGACAGAGCTTTTTCAGTTTTCAAATGCATGTAGGTTCTGGGAGTCTGGTGAAAGAAGAATGGTTGAAATCCATTTCCCTTCTTATGTCTCCTACCTTGACGTCATTGGTGAAGATACAAGAAAGGAAAATATACACGTACTGTTTTCTTGAGAGAGCGTGAACAAGAGTGTTTAGTCTATAATATAAAATATTTATTTTGTTAATTGCAAAATATTAGCTAGGAAATACATATTATCTAACATTCAGACAGTGTTGCAAGATAAACATCAGCAACTATGTGTTAGGACTTTTTCTTCCAAACAGTATATCATTTGCAGTGGAAAACTAAAGGCTACTGAACTGTTTTGTCAAGAAACTAAGAACAAGGCAGTTACTGGTAACAAGTTCTTTGACAGGCATGCAGAGGGAAAATGAAAGGCAGAGGGTGAGGACAGGTAGGAGAAATTTGTCAAGGTCTGAAAGGGAAGAGGAATATGGATTCAGAAATTACTACTAAGATAAGAGAAGTTGAACGGAATGACATTGCACATCTCTTTCTGGCAATAGAGTTGTTATGTATTTCTTAGAATGAGAGCAGAATACACCCCCCACCCCCCCAACCCCCTCATCTATGGGATGGATGTCTCAGATCAGTAGTCAAAAATGAAGAGGGAAAAATACAGAGCTAAAAGAGAACTAGAAATAAGGCAGGGAAAGAAAGTGAAGTAAAAATAGGAGTGAAATAAAAGAATGAAAAATGAGCTAAAATAAATAAGAAAAATATGAAGCTGTAGAGTTAAGTAATGTAAGAGGAAGAAAGTCCATGAAAGTACAGAGAAACTGAAAGAAAAACTGAGGAGAACATAATCTTCTACTGTGCAAATTACATCCCTTTAGAATGAACAGATATTTAATTTTGATTGACTTAATCCTCCCCCACTGCCAAGAAAGCCTACACTTCTCGAGTTCCATCAAAAATAACCCCCTACAATGATTTCTGAGAAAAACAAAAATCAAGTCAGAACATTTACTATGCACAATAAACGTATAGTACTGTATTCAATATGTGCCCACTCTAACAGTGGGAACAAATGTCTTCCTTTTGCAAAGAGAATTTAAGGAAATACATTTAATTGAGAGCAAGAAGAGAAATCATGGAAAGTGTCAACATTGCTGAAAACAAAACAAATATTTCATTCTCATTCTTCCAAGTATCAAAATTAAAGTATCACCATTTCAACAATGAGAATAATGTTGAAATTGTATGAAAGGAGAAGCATAGGCATCTAATGCAATAGATACTAAAACATACATTTAAGATCTTTCACATTACTGCATTCAACATCGACCGAGAAGGATGAAGTAGAGCTTTAACCATTACTAAAAAACACAACTGAGATGTAGAAGCTGGCCACTGTGCTAAGACTGTATAACTATGTACTAATTCACTACATAAAAAAGATGCAACATTTAATTAGATGAAGCACAGAACTGGTTGAACAAAGTCATCTTTTCTCCACTGAGTTGTAGTTTGATTTTGTTAGTTCTGCTGTCTCAGTCTAACGTTGCATGATATTTAATGTTTAGGTTTTAAAGCGATCTAATTCATATTCTGAAAGCTGTCATTTATGCAATGAAATCAGTAACTTTGTTCACTTCTGGGAAGGAGAAAAGTATTTTACTGCTTCTGTAATACCCTCCTTTTCCCAGACAATAAACTGGCAGTTACCATGATGTGGTTATGAGGGCAGCCTGTATTGCAGAAAGGCAGGTATCGGTACTGTCATACAATAATTAACAAGGTTACTTTTCACATTATAGTACCATAGTCGTGCACTGTAATGCTCATGTATCAGCACTTATGTTTTTTTTATGTTTCTATCTCTTTACTTCCATCTCAGTTACTTAAAAATGTGATGGGAATAGTATTTCCCTGATCAGTTTGTATACCTTAGTGTATTTAAAAGCAGGTCTGTGGGACAGAGCATCTCTTCCTTCGTGTAAACAACAAATCTTTGAAAAGAAGAGAATTCCTGTTAGGTGGTTTGACATAGCCGTAACAGAAATAATAGATTTGTTCATTGTTTTGACTTGTTACATTTACATATAATTTGCTGTTTAATGTTTCAAAGCATGAGAAAAAAATCTAGATCAATCACTATACTAGGGACAATATTTCTGAATGCTAGATAGCTTTTAGGAATGGCATCGTGCTCCTATTCTTGTGAAGTGTCTCTTCATATTGCACTGGATTTAACATAAAAAATACAAAAGATAATGAGAGAATCACAGCCACCGAAGGAAGATCAGTAGATCAGCATCGTTCTTCAGAATAAGTTATTATTATTGGTGGTGAATCATTAGACAGGGTTCTATAGCTGTGGGTTGGCAAAGAAACTAATACAAGGAGATATGGATTGAAGCTGGAGAGCTGCAGTACTAGAAAAGGCACAAAAGCAAAGGAGTAAGTGTCTTCTGTGAGTGTCTAAGATTTTTGTATCTCTGAAATAAAACAGTTTTATGACTCTCTTAAAATACAAAAATAGGAAGAACTGAAAGAACCTCAGGGTTAAAGGCCACTCCTAGTGAAATGGTAAATGATAACAGAACAATACATTGAGATTCCTGGTAGAAATAGCTATAATATGCATCTGTATCATTTCCAGTACAAGGTTTCTAGTTCTATTCCACAGTAATCCAATCTGCTTCATAAAAGCAAAGTCAAATGGTGGAAAATGCTAATCTGTTTCTGGAATAATTGTCTGTTAGATTAGGTCAGTGAATTCTGAGAAACGAATTAAAATGGAATTCTATCTGCCTTTAAAGTGCACGGAGACCAGAAGCAAAGGAATTACATGTATGTGCTTCAAAAGTGGTATAACTGATCCTGATGTCATGGTGCATTCAATTTATTATTGAGTTGGGCAGGAGGCTTCAAAACAGTTTTAATGCTTTTAGCTGTTAGGTTTTCTATTACTCTGCGACTTTGCTCGCAGTGCGAAGCAAGTCCTTTTACTTTTTTCTTTCTCTTTTAGCCATATAACAGATGTAATAAAGATTTTGGACACAGGATCCCAAATTGGACCATCCTATTACTATTTTCTTTCTATTGTCGGAGTAGTTGTTACGTCTCAGTTTGCTTTCTGGATATTTCAAAAGGTATGAGGAGTAGACCCATCTCAAAGTTTCCAATATAGCTATGAACAATTCCCCATTTCTGCAGCTTAAATATTACAGATATGTTTAGCTTTCTCAGGAATAAACACAAAGAAAAGGGAATGAACTTTTCTACTGCTGAAAAAAATCAGGTTCACACCACAAAGAAAACGAAAAACTAATGTCTGGTTAAACTGAAATGGTACCATGCCTGGCACTGCAGCTTTTTTTTTCTTTTTGAAGGAAGAATTAGCATCTTCTTCTACATCTATGGAATTACTAATCAATTCAGCTACAAATAGGGAGTTATTCACATGAAGCTGATGAAAAAGATCTTCCTGAAAAGTTCTTCTAGTAGGTGATAAGTAGATGGCTATGTGAACGCATTTCATGGTAGTGCAGATAAAGCAAACAACTTTTCACCATTTCCCAGATTAGGGAGTGAAATAAATATATTTACAAGAAAAGAAACCGTATCGAACCTTTCAGATTTTTAAACGTAGTAACATCTAGTGGGACATGATGGCAGTCCAGTTTGGTAACGTATGACAGCCATCACCACAAGCACATAGCTAAACATAAAAGAGAGAATACAAAGAGTCACAGAAAGACAGACTGATGTGCGAGAAACAGACACCAGGATCTCTGGATGCCCGTTCCCTATGCCATATACCATTCAATTTTCCATATACATTACATTTTAACACTTGCTGTAACCCTTAATATATCGAGCACGTTGTAATAAGAAATGCCTGTGTAATATACAGTCCAAGTGACACAGGAGACTTTTATAGCCCTGTAGGATAAAAACCATTCCTGTGTGGCGACTGTAATGCAACAGCATCAAAAAAGCCAGAATGAAAAAAGCCAAAACCAGAATGATCTCATGAGCACTCCTATACAGTTACAATGGTTTTACATTAAATTTTCTATAACAATTGCCTGTCATTAAATGGTAACAATTTATAGGTACTGAGAAAGAATATTGGATCACAGGGAACCAGGTTTTTATTAAGGTGAAAAAAAGGGACTTATTCATTTACCTTTTCCATTGTTGTCATTTTGTGGGTGAATATGGCAAAAGGTGATCATTCACAATAGCTGCCGAGGGCACCCCCTGAAGGATGGAGCTCTTTATCCCTCACCTATGCTTGAACAGAGCTCCACAAAGAGGATGACAAGGGATAATTTTTCCACCCTAGAGCTGGGCACCCTGCGTGTGCCTCACACCTGAATGGGACGGCGGCACAGGAGTCGGTTTCTGATTCTCTGACAGGAGAGACACTGAAGAAATCATAAGAAACCAATCCAGAATGGGGACGTGCTCGTGTGTTTACACGCAGCTGTTCTGCATACAGCATGAGGCAAAGCAGCATGAGAAATGCCACGACCAGTTCATAAGAAATAAGGGCTGTGTGTCTGCAACACTGTGCTTTTGGGGAGTAACCTATATAGTTATAAGTATATATATATAGTCCTCACTGTGCGGGGTGTAGTATGGACAGATGCTCTGTCTGGCAGAATTATATAGTCAAGAAACTCAGAGGAGGGAGAATAGGAAATAGCATTGCCCTTCTTTTACAAGTGAGAACTGAGGCACAGTTTCTTCCCCACCAAGATCAAAATGAACATCTGTGGCACATAAAAGAAACAAATCTCAGAACAACAAGTCTGAGACGCTTCTTTCTTGTGGGGGATAGCTGACACACGTGAAATGGGCTTTTTAGGGAATTTGACTTCTTTCCCAGCAGTAAGGCCTCAAGGTGTTAGATACTCTTGGAACGATACGTTACATTCAGCTGATTTACCTTTAAGTCTTTTTTTTTTTGGAAGGTATTAATTAAAGATTAAGCATTACAAAGCACATTTTTGCACTGAATTTGACACAATGCTTTTAAAGTTCATTAATCTGTTAAGTCTTGGACACTCTCTAGTGTATTAGAAAACAGTAGTGATTTACATTATTTTGGAGTTGCAAGTAAGTTTTCGAGAGTAATGGTTTTCATATATAGCGATAAAAAGATAAAGTTCCTTCATTTATGCCTGCTGACTTTTTTTCCCTATCATACTACATTTAGCAAAATGGATAAGGCAGAAAGGATGCTGGTGTATTTTTATGTTAATTAATGTATTTTAATTTCAAATAGCATTTTTGAAGCTCAGATAGCTTCCAAAAAAGCAGTGCCAGGGCAAAACTAATGAATTTTAATTCTTTTCAGTATACTTCAGCTTTCATGAATTCTTTTTGTTATATTCTGATGCATAAGAATGCATCAGTAGGCATTCAGAGCTTGCAGCCCACAGATCTGATTTTTACAGAAATCCAGTTTCACTTTTTTAGCTACATAATAAAGCTCACCTGTTATTTATAATGACCAATTGAGTAATAGGTAGAAAAATACATCCTTCAGGAACGTGGACCAACTTTTTAAGATTTTTTTTTTTCTAAACCCAGCACATTTTAAGTGACAAGTAAACTTTCTGCACAAAAGACGCGTTTAACTCTTTTGTAGGTAAATCACGCTATTCTCAGACAAATTTTAAGGGTGTGCTACTGTTGTCCCAGAGGGACTGCAGCTAATAACTTATCCTTGCAGAATAATGTATCCCTTAGGTAGTTAAACTCTGTAACTTCACCACATTAACCCGGCTCTTCTATGTCTTGGAGCATCTTGGAAAACTCTCAGCTCCTTGGGAGCACAGTTTTGGCCGTGATGCTGTGAAACAGAAATCTCCGTGGACTCTACAGTACGCCCACGGCCACCAGAGCAGGTGAAGTGACTATATTCTAATGCTGATGGTGAGGTGAACAAGAAACAGCCTTTTTTAATAGCATGGTCATTTACCGCACTGCTCTAATCCCAGATGATTTTAATAACTGTTCTTAGCTCACAGCCCCACCAGGCACAGCTTCACTGGCACAGTACCGGCCTGCCGTGATGTACTTGTGCATGCTGTCGAGAATAGGGCACAATAAGCCAGTCCTGTCCTTTGTGTAACACTTGCCATGGCAGTAATGTAAAATCAATGATGTTGTTGAGAGAGATTGTTGTTACTTGTCAGAGCAGATCATGAAAGGATGCTTCTTTATCCTTCCAAAACCATAGCATACCTGGGTTCTTGTGTAAAGCAGCAGCACTGGCCATAATTTACTGCATTGCAGTAAAATCAACAATGCAGCATTCTGCAGAGCCAGGCAAATACTCATATTTGATTTGCTAGGTGAACAGAGAGAGCAAAAATGCTTAAAAGATATAATTTTAATCACATTACCATATTTCTTGTTTGTAACGCTCCAAAACCTTCACTGTGTAACTAAAGACTGGTACTTCTTGAAACCAAAATACTGTTCTGAAACCCGATTTGAAACCATTTCTTTTATGAGTAGTGAAGTGAGTCTCACTCATTTTTCTCAGAATTCTTTCTTTTGTGGGGAGGAAAGAAAGAACAATTTGAGAAGTTAACAGTAACTCAGAGGTAAGTTCGTGTTGAGCGGAAACCAAATTTCAAAGTAAAAATTTTAGGTGTAAAAAAAGCATCTAATTTTATCTAAGAGAGACTTCACAAAGTTAGAGAGGAAATAAAAAAAAATAATTCTGTAGATGAGAGTAAACACAAACTTCTGATACTGCTGTCCAGCTATATAGGGCAGCAGTGATTTCTTTTTAATTAGAACAAAAATATATGGTCTACGCTGTCACAGCTTAGGAAATGTAGAGGTTGTCAATGGACTTTATTTTTTTTCTATGAAAACTTGACATATTATAAACATTTTTATTGTCTGTTTACAATTTACCACGTTAAACTTACCTTCTGGTAAAACTATAGTTTTTTCCCAGGTCGTCTTGAACTAATAATGCGATAGATTGTAATTTTGTTCAGTAGAAGTTTGAATGTTGAATAAATATCATTTGTTTCTAATTGAATGATGATAAAAAGAATTATTATAGTATTGAAATAATCTACTCTTAGCATAAGTTTACTGTTTGTCATTCCCGTCTGAAACATAAAGGTAAGAAAGACAACTCATCATCTCAATTCAGTGGGAGGAATCTTCATAACTGTTCAATATGTAAGAAGGATGAAGAGGAAGACGAATGCATGCTTAACTTAACCACACACTCAATACAAATAGTGGTAGGCTTTATGGAGTGAGGATTCACCTATAATCCAAGATTTCCTTAGTTAGCCAAATAAAATTTAGGTGTCAGAATTTCCTTGGTAACAACCCCCCCCACAACGTTGTGGTAACAACACCACCACGTTATCTGTATGAAGATTGCACAAATTCATTAAAATCCAAATCCTTTGTGGCTAATGGCAGATTTCCTTCTAGAATAAAAGACCTTTTATACAGAATTATCAGCACTATGAATTCTCAAGTGAAAGACACGTGACTTCACAGGTTTGAAACACATGCTAAGAGAGGCTTGAAAAATGTAAAATGGAAGCCTTAGCCAAAGGTGTTTTATTTCAGGGCAGACTACGTGAAATAACTTTCATCAGTTAACCACTAACCACTGCACTGTATAGTAACTCTACGTTATCGTTCCAGGTACCTGGGAATAACGAGACCTCTTACGTACCCTGTAAGGCAGAATGGGAAGTGTATGGCCAAAATGATCCTGTGTGTTTGGCTCTTATCTGCCTCTATCACTATACCCCCTCTCTTCGGTTGGGCCCAAAATGTAAATGATGAAAAGGTTTGTTTGATCAGTCAAGACTTCGGCTACACCATTTACTCCACAGCAGTTGCGTTTTATATTCCAATGTCAGTGATGCTTTTCATGTACTATCAGATTTACAAAGCTGCCAAGAGGAGTGCCGCTAAACACAAGTTTGCTGGTTTTCCCCGGCAAGAGGAAATGGAAGGGATTTCTATGAATGGAGTTGTAAAACTGCACAAAGAATCTGAAGAATGTACTAATTTTTCACGACTCCTAAAGCACGACAAGAAAAACATTTCCATCTTTAAAAGAGAACAGAAAGCGGCCACTACGCTTGGGATTATCGTTGGGGCTTTCACTGTCTGCTGGCTGCCCTTCTTCCTCCTCTCCACCGCCAGGCCCTTCATCTGTGGGACAGCGTGCAGCTGTATCCCGCTGTGGGTCGAGAGAACATTTCTATGGTTGGGTTACGCAAACTCTCTCATTAACCCTTTTATATATGCCTTCTTCAATCGAGACCTAAGGACAACTTATCGCAACCTCCTGCAATGCAGATATAGGAATATCAACCGGAAACTGTCAGCTGCAGGGATGCATGAGGCTCTGAAGCTTGCAGAAAAGCCAGAATTTGTTCTGTAAGGTTACTCATCCTTTACTATGATAATTTATCGTTTTATCACGTTAGCTTTCCCCCCACAGATATGAAAGAAGAGTTATGGGAAGAACCAGGCTTCTTGAGCACTGTCAATGCAGTCGTCAAGAAACTGGAAGGTAGCAAGGTTAATTCCTGCACAGCCCACCAGTCCTAGCGAGCCGGGAAAAACAAGACCACCATCTAAAGAATGTGGATGTGACAGAAATACCAGAAAGGGGGAGGGTAAAAAGTGGTGCAGGACGTTTGAGTCGCTAGTGAGGAAAGAGCAAAGTTGGCCTAACCTGTTTGTTTGGCCCTTGGCCCCAGACAACTTTTAGTAGCTCTGAATGTTGGATGCATCTTGTATCCTTGAGATTTTTTTTTCTCTAATAAAGACCTGAGAATGGTGAAAAGTTCAGTATAATTAATTGTTTTCCACTTTGTTATTATAAAAATAAACCATTTAAGAAGAAGCTGGGTCAGAGAACTTACACTGCTTAGAAATACTATTTATTATAAAAAACCATATGTCCATTAAACATTAATTTACTGGATTGCCTGGAAATAAACTACTTTGTGAAATTTAATGTTGCCTTTGCACAGCAACTGTGGTACTGAAAGAATGTTATGCTTCCGATGTGAATATAAGAGTTTGAGTAAAGTCACATGGACCAACATCTATCACTGCATACAGTCATGCAGCACAATTAGCTGCAGCTCTGCTATGCCAATTACACCAGGTAAAGATCTTGTGCTATATTTCTAACATAACAAATATGTCTGATTCCAGTTTATTTCAGGAGCTTTCTGGTCTTTGTCCATCTTTTCTTTCTTTAATTCTCTTGGCTTTATCAGTTGAGCCCTTCTCTAATCTAAATGGAGACTCTGTCTGTGCTCAAGTAGTTTCTGTTGATGTATGGCTCCTCTTTGTTCCACTTCAGCAGTTAATTTACTGTCAATTTGAAAGCTCTTCTAACTTCTTGGGATTTCTTTCTTTTCTGAAGTCAGTAAGAAAAAATAAACGTAAGACTTTATAAGATGCAGAGATACCTGGACTTTATCCTTACACACTGATTTTGGTCATCACTTTGGCTTAAAATGATTTAAAACTCTGCATTGTGTAAGAATCAAGATAATTTACTGTTTCTAGTTGTTTCCCCCACCACTGCAGCTCATCCAAATATGTGATTCTACTTTTCCTGACTTTGGTAACAAAGCTCTTCCCTCAATGGAGCAGGATCAAATATTACAACAATATTTGTATTTAAAATTTAGTAATAATAAATGCATTAGTTATATTAATATATTAGTAGTAATGTATTAATATAAAAAGCACTGATTATGTAATATATTGCTATAATAACCTAAAATAACAATAAACTCAGAACAACTCATAAGAACAAGATGCTTTTTCTGGACCGAGTTCACACTGCACACCACGTTCCAGATGAAGCACAGGGTACATTAGTGAACAGAGGCTATTTCAGAGCTCCATCTACTTTTTCAGATATGAAGGAGAAGACAACACGTTCATTACCAAATTGCCTCGGCTGCAAATCACACTTTAAGCTAACCTCTCTCCCCACTTTCCCAAGGATGAAGGCAAAATGACTTAAATGAGTTCAGTGATGTTAATTTGGACTAAGTAGTGAGAAGTTTGTGCCAGATGCCTCGTTCAAAGCGTACAGGCATTATTGCAAATGTTTGAGCTTCTAAGTGGCAGATACACAAGACCTGGATCGATATGCTGAGCTATGTGTACTGCAACAAGCTTAAGCCATTTTAGATAGATTTATACACTATGATACATACAGTAGGAAGTACATTTTGGCCTCATTTCTAGAGATGGGTCACAGTTTTGTAATAGTAAGAGACAGGCTATATCCCAGCTTCAAAAGTTTTCTAAAGAAGTTTCAAATTGATTTGGAATGGTCCAATTTCTTTTAAATATTCCAAAAGTATTATGCGCAGAGGGACAAGAAGAGATTTTGGCGCAGAATACCCACAAGCTCTGTAGGACAGAGTAGAGCTGATCTTAATTCAAGCATATTTTCCATATTCTGCATGAAATGAATGATGTTTCCGACTCTGTTACCTGCCAAAGCAGCATTTAATTTTTAGTTCCTAGCATAAGTGAGGAGTTCACAGGTCTTCTGTAATTATTTTCCCTCTGAGAGGATATATAGGAGAATATATAAATAGAAGTATCTGTGAAGATTCCAAGTAGGATTATAAAACTCTGAAGCTGATTTCAGAATTCTGGATGGAAAAGTTTCATCCATTTTTATTCTGCAGTAAAGTCTAAGAGGTTGTATTTCCTTCAAATAAGATTTTTTTTTTTTAATGAAATATATATCTTATGAGTCAGAAAATTGACGTTTACCCAACTGTCACTAAAGGCAATTGCTTTCCTCAGGGAAAGTATCTTGCAGGACTCCGCCTCTCCTCTGCCATCTGTTTCAGGTAATGAGAACCCAGGAAAGGACAACAGTTATCATGGGCTGTGTATCAGTCCTTGAAATTTTTGGAGATAAACAGCTGCCTTTCATCTCTGGATATGTTTGGAAAGAAAAGAAAAACAACAGAAAAAAACCAGTTTCTTCATACAGCCAAAACAAAACACAACTATGTGGCAAATGGAAGCTGTTGTTAGATGGAGCTGTATTTGAGGGAAAAAGTAAAGAACTTCAGAAGTTCAGAAGAATGTCCCATTAACCCAATCACATGGGTAACATGGTGTTAAGATGAGAAAGCTTTCAGAGAGAGCTCTGACTAAAAGAAGCTTAGGTGAGAAGCACAAGAAAATAATCGCTTGGGTTAAAGAACAGGACTTTTTACTATTGAAAAAGATAAGTAAGTAGACCTGCATCAAAATACCACACTGCAGCAGTAGTGTTTTTTTAAATTAGATAATTCACTATTCATCTGACAAAGAGGTAACATATCAATGGATGAACAAGAAGTGTATGTCATCGTGTGCAGCCTGGTACGTGCTGGTACCAAACCCTAAAAGAGTTTGCACCCTTGGTCTGTGCGGCCTTTCCCACGTTTCTAAGAGACAGTGAGGGAGGTGAACCAAACAGATGTGTTTGCCAGAGCATCGGGAGGCCAGCACAACACTGAACAGAACCAAAACAGATAAAGAAAAAGGTGACATATGGGAAGCAAAACATGGAAGCAGTTCTAAGTTTCAGACTTGTGATTGGATAGTTACTTTGGGGAAAATATGCAGAAGTGTAGAGGCAACAAGGGTACGTATCCATGACTTTGAGGATAAAGACATAAACCTTTCTAAAATATGCTTGTACAATCCCAACGGAAAGACTGTCACTACCTCATTGCTTAAAGGGGAGCTGGGTTCTGCAGGGCAGCACTGCTCTAGATTTAACAAAACTCTATTTTTATTTTTATTTTTTTTAAATGTAGCAGCAGCACAAAATGAATCTTGAATTTTGGTAAGATCTGTTGAGATATAAAACCAATGTTTCTTTTTAAGAAACAGTGCATGCTCTCTAAATCCACAAACTGTAGTCACAGAAGGGCATGGATGACGGTGACAGCTAACTGTAACCCCACTCCTGGGAGGCTGGGAAAGCTTCAGCTATCTTATCCTCAAGTCACAGGCCGAGATGTGAGAAATCCCATGTTACCTACAGAGTGCAAAAGACTTGAAATATTGGACGATCTCAGGTTTTCTGCGAAGGTGGCTGTCACTTTGTGTAACGTTCGAGTGTTTGAAAGGGAAGGCTGGAGTGGGTCCTTACGTGCACAGGGCGGCACAGTCTGGGAAACAAGAAAGCCTGGAAAAAGCTATCATAGAGAGTAGGTTTGCCCATTAACTATAGTGCAGAACTGGCCTTACCCCAGCTGGATTTTTTGTCTGAGGACACTCAATGCATCGTTTATTATTAGCTACAGTATCCACGTGCAGTGTTTCCAATTAGAAAGCTTAATCTTGTTGTATATCCCAGAGCATCTTCTTACCAGATACAAGGTCTGAAATTGGTTTCTAGCCACTATGTGATTTCCTGATGGTGATGGTAGCAGGAAAACGGGACCAAGTTTTGCTTCCGTTTACTAGGCTGACAAGTTTTTTAAACAATTGTGCGTAGTTCACACACATGTTGCAGTTGTGTTTGTTTTTCCGATCTCACTAGGCTGTTTAGCCCTTTTGCGTGCTCTGTATCTCTCGAGTGGGAGTTCACCTCTCCTTATTCAGGGAGGGAAGAAGTCACCACAATGCACT
Source organism: Charadrius vociferus (assembly GCF_000708025.1). Lineage (NCBI taxonomy): Eukaryota > Metazoa > Chordata > Aves > Charadriiformes > Charadriidae > Charadrius > Charadrius vociferus. The sequence continues at coordinate 2,294,145 of NW_009649187.1, forward strand.
TTCAGATTGGGGCTTTTTTTGCTTTTCTGATTGGTATTTCTGGAGAAATGTAGCCAGCTATACTGGCTCAGGGGATGATCGCTCAGCTACACCATGCCTAAACACTGGGGAAAACACGGTAAGACTTGAGAAAAACACTGGGAAATGCTCAGGCAGTGATTTCAGAGTGATTACCATAGTCTATGCTAAAAGCTGAGGAAATGAGGAAGCAGCTGTGCAGCTGCTGCCAGCATCCAGACCGCCTCCTCATCCAGCACGAGCAGCCACTCAGTCACAGTCTTCAGCTGCAGCCCGAGACCTTCAGTTGCTGCCAGAATTAGCTAGACATCAACACAGGGAGATGCCAGTCAGACCTTCTTTATACGCCTCTTTGTTCACCTCTAAAGTGTATGCAAAGGTCCTCGAGAGCAGCTACTGAGTGAGGCAGCTCCCTCAAAGGAGTTTTAGTCACAGCTGTGCCAGAGATCCTTCCCTGAGCCTACTTCTCAGTATCACAAACACATTTTACCTAAAATAAGCCTCAGCTGTGATGAAAATCAAAGCCAAAGAGCAAAGCTCTGAAAGGGGCATAAAGGAGATTATCTTTACACAGGTCATTATATGGTATTAGCGATACCCAATCTATAATTTATTCATAAAGGTAACGCTAGTTCTCAATGGATACCAGGTGAAAGGGTCCCGTATGAACCTCCTTTACTTGGAACAGTCTTTCCATAGCATTGCCCACGCCTGTAATATAGCAACTAATGTACGGGTTGTACTTTACTGGGAAGTCCTTTGCATCCTTCTAGTCTCATCCTGCTCAGATGCACCGTATTTATGTCATTTTTCCTCAATAAACAGGGCCCAAAGCAGCTTACAGTAAGGGTTTTAGATGAATAGGCTGAGACTGAACCATTCTCCTCCGTGTAAGGAATGCCCTTGGAACGGAATTTGAGATAATGGTTTTGTGAAGAGTATGATTTGGCTGTTTTTTGCTGCCATCCCTGCCCGCCCTGCACCCTTCCCATCTCTCTCTCTTTCTATTGAGTTAATTACCCAGCGCCAAATCAGTAACTGTTGCTCAGAGGTTCTCAAGTGTCACGCATGACCATATTCCTTCATTGCCATTCCTGAGCGTACTGTAAACCACTCTCCCATGTAGCAGTAGCAGTTACTCTGCAGTAGAACCAGGCAGTAACAACAGACGGTATTCCCCATGGTATTTTTCCTCCTCATTCAAATAAAAGCGAAGGTTTTTTGTTGCAATATTAATACATCATGGAAAATTGTACTCCCCTTGCTCACTCGGTACTGCTTTTTTGAGGGAGACCGTCTGTGGTAGAAACCTCATTCCCAACATTTTCTCCCAGTTCCCACAGTCTGCCAGTGTGTAGGTTTAATACTGTAGCACAATATTGGCACTTACCAAACTCCTCTGTTTAGCAAGAGTCTTACTGGGTAATAATAGAAATAGCAGAGTAGTCAAACATGTGAATTCATGATAATATCTCATTATTATATGTCTATTGCTTCACACTTCAGTTTCATGAAAAGAAAAACCACTGTTTTTCATGCTCTGTTCAGATGATTTACTAGCTAGCACCACCTGCAGAAAGATATGTCAAACAAAAAAATAAATCTTCTACAATGAGGCGTAGAGAAGGGAATTATTTATCAAATTAATACTATCAATAATGCAGACAGAATCCATTCACTCCCCCATCCCTGCTTTATGTCAGGAAAATGGATTTCCAGGCAGTCTGCTTCAGACTCTGGGGTCAGTGCAGCATCATTAGAAGAGTATTACTGAGGTATGTTTTGGGATCGCTGACCAAGATGCTGTAGGTACAGAACTGGAAGGTGTTTTGAAGCAATGCCATTTGTCCTGTTGCTTTCCTCTGGCTACCAACTCAGCTTTCTATGTTATTTTTCATCTCTTTCAGGAAAAACTATTCCAAGTATGATATTCTCAGAAAACATGTAAGATCAGTGTATTTTTAAATCCCATTCACAGTTTGCTTAAGGATCAGTTCTCATTTTTTAAAACAGTGTTCCTCAAAGATGCAGGGAGAGAGAAGGGAGAAAATTCAGAGACATGGGGAATAGTCTTAATGTGCAAAATTGTTAATATCCCAGAACAGAAGCACTTGCCCCTTATTTCAGAGGGTGTGGAGGTAGGAATGGTGAGGATTGGATTTTTCTTTTTTTTTTTTTAAGAGGAGAGCTCAAGTAAATAAATAAAAAATTAGCCTCAGAAATACTGCATTAAAAAACCAATCTTTGCAACATGCAAGAAATACAAACTTCTATCCTGCATTATTGATTTTAATCTCTTAACTACTTATTGCTACAAAAGAGTAGGTTCAGCATGAGTCTGAAGTGAATTAATACTGTTTTCTATACCTGCTTGCTAAACATTTTGCCAAATAGGCCTGTCATTCCCCACACTTGCTATTCTGGCACCCCTTTCAGCTGCCCCACTGCGTTGCCAAACCCCTTCTCATGTAGCAATATTTCCAATAGGGCAGAATGGCTTTTACTTACCTGAAAACTGAAAGATGCTTCTGATTCCCAGATTAACTTTTTTTTCCGTTGCAAGCAAAAAAAAGCCCAATGAAATATTGTGTTTTCTTAAATATATTAATATATGGTTACTGTAGAGGATAATATTTTGATTATTTGTAACTTTGTGACTTTACTGATTCAAATTATTCTGTCATTTGTGATCTTTCACATAGAAGTAGTCAAGTTACTTCAGCAAAAAAATGCATACAGATGTATCAAAGTTTCCAGAAGAGACCAATGCATTTTTATAAACCAACATACCAGGCTGAATAAATATTTTGCTTTTAGTTTTCTATCTACTTGGTCAAAACCAACAATATTTCATTAATTCAGTAGTTGTGTGGTCTTGCTAGTTCCAGAGAATTTTGTTTACAGTATACTTATTTCTACTTTCTGCGAGAGAAGAGAAAGCAAGCCGCTGTATTGGCCCTTCTGGAAAATCTATGTTGTAAAGCGTGGAAAATTATAGCAGAACGCATCTGGATAAATTCATTAATGTCTCAGAAAACTTTGCATCTTGATGTAATCTAACCAGGATTTTGGCAGGCCTGTGATAAAGCAGCAGAGATTCTTCAGTGAAATCTGCCATCCTGAAGATGGTTGCAAGGAAAAGATAAAATTAGGCAAACTAAATGAACACCTACTTCCCAGCAATAGTTGTAAAAGCAAAACAACCCCATCCAATAAATAAAAACGATGATACTTTTGTAATCTCAACACTTAAGCAGCACAATGACAAAATATAACAGCTGCTTCAGAGAAATACAGAACTTAATACCTTGTTGGCATGTGTTTCCAAACTGAGTAAGAGCTACTTACCAACAATTTTTAGAGACTGTTTTCTTTAAGTATTTAATTAATGGAGACTTTCTCTATGGAATGCTAGAGCAAGTTGCTATGCGTACTGATGTGAGCGATTCAAGGATTTCAGCAGGGATGCTGTAACGAGACAGAGGAGTGCCTTGCTGTGTGCTGTAGGCAGTCAGACCGGGAGCTGGGACGCCCTGGAAACCTGCCTTGTGGCCTCACAGATGTTTCTGTTACAACACTGCAGCCCGGCTGCTGCAGAGGACTGGTTCTCCCCTTCACCAAACTTGAGAAGAGAGACAGGAATTTGCCCTAATTATAATTAGAGCAACAGTGTTATGGGTAGGATAAAATACAATGTCATTGCAGCTAAAATGGATGTTCCAGGCGAAGCTTTTGCAGTAATTATTTGTCTATAGGTAATTTTATGAAAGCGAGGGAGAAGTCTTCATTATTGCTCTGGCTCCTTTCTCCCCCTCTTGCACGTGTGAGGTCTCCACGAGCAGTGACACACGTGCCGGCTCGTGCTGCCACCAGAGGCTGACAGGCTGGGACAGGACAGATGCGGGGCTCTCAGTAAAACCAGCTACATTTACTGAAGTCATTTTGGGCTTCTGCCACTAAATTGTATAAAATGGACTGGGAACTTCCTCAGTTCTCACAGCAACCCAAAATACGATGAGTAGAAAGGACTTGAAAACCACCAGAATCCTCCGCTTTCCCCAGATTCCTCCTTTGCACAGGTCCTTCGAGAATTATTTTATTAGCCATGATCTAATTGCCTCTTAAGAAATGTTTCTGTTTATTTCAATGGTATCTGGATCAAGACTTTTAGTTGCTCCGAGACATTTCTCATCTAATTCATCCACTTTTTTTAAAAACAGGAGAAGTTCTGATTTCTCCAGGGAAAAAGAGTCATGACCAAATGTGCATCAAAGCAGCCAGAAGAAGCCAAGCCAGAACTGGAAGAAGAAAAATGAAGAGTTGGCTTCTGAAGAACTGGATAGATTTATGAAATGTACTTTGTCTTCTTTTGATGGGAATGTGCTAAAAATACTCAATGAGCTCAATACATTACATTAATACATTTCTATTGGAAGCAGTCACATCTTGTTTGTTATGGAGAAAAATGCTGCTATATACAAATGAAAATAGTTTTCTGCCTGAGAAAGCCAAATCATTTCAGCAATAAGAGTTTGGCACATTGGTTGGGGGGGTTGAAGCATCAAAAACTCAAAGATAAAGCAGTGTACAGATTTCCACCACATTAAACAATGTAGAAGAGCATTCATTTATGTTTACCATGCTTGCGGATTGTAACATTGGTATTAATATTCAGGGACTGTCAGTGATAGCGAATGTATTTTGTTGTACTACAAAAAGAGGTTTTCAAGCAAATGGTGGCTCTCTGGATGCTTTCAGGGCTTGTGTTAAAGAGATGCTATGCACCTGGAATGGGATTGAGAGAGGCAACAATAAAAGATTGATTTTTGTAAAGGTGTTCTGTTGTACTAAGTAAATAGCTGTTTACTTGTTAACATACACACTATTCTCTCTAACCTTTTAAAAAAACTGCCTTCAGTTACGCTCTGACAAAAGTTAAGGGACAGAATTAGAATGCACATGTATTACACCACAGTTAATTTACAAATACCATTTCTTTGCTTTAATGTAACTTTCATAATCTGCCAACTTATAAAAAACAATTTTCTCTCATTTTAACACAAATAACCATAAAAGGCTGGAGAATTTCCATAGCACTTTGCTTTTTGTCTTACTGGCTAGCCAGACTAGACTGAGAATAACAACATTTGTTATTTCTTTAAAAATGTGCTTAAGAAGTGTTATTTCTGCCAATGTTTGATTATAATTTAAATAAAGCCCTTTGGCTCGACAAAAATTAACCAGGCAAGTGTTAATGACCATTTATCCCATGGAAAATTGATTCAAGGCATCATTCCTTAACTATGCTTTTAAACTTTTTTTTTTTTTTTTGAGCTTCTTATATGTATTTCCCCTCAGATTTTCTAAACTATGCGTGGTCATACAATCCACAATGCCGCAGCGTATGCCATTCCTAAAGGCTATCTTCTTTAAAGGTACATCTCAATAAGCACATGCCTTATTTCCATAGACGTATGATTTGTGATAACTGAGTCTCCTACTTGCAGTTAAACCCAAACACTGCTGGTAAATCACCCACTACACATGTCATTACAGCTTTGATTTCCGTTGTTTAAATTACTATACAAGTTCACAAGAGTTATCTAAATAAGGAGCCAGGTATACCAGCACAGACCAATTCATTACTTATCAGCAAAAGATAAATATGGAATGCAAATCAGTCCATGTTAAGCCTATGTAAAACGTAGGAGAGAGAGCCTAACTCATCGTCTGCTCGCTATCCTGTTGCCCTAAGCTAACTCCTGTAGTTACGCAAGAGAGCACCAGAGTAGCATATTTCCATTGTATGAGGTCAGCAAGACTCTTTTCAGTAGTTCACGGATAAAACTAATCACTGTGAACTCTGCATCTGAAACAAAATGAGTCCTGTAATTTGCTTTATTTCCCAAAGGAAATGACACAGCGATGCTTTTTACTTGGTCAGCCTTAAGTGTTTAACATGAAATGGGACAGTTATTGTCGATGGCCAATGGACCAGTTCTGATTGAATTACATGAGAATACATTCAGAGAAACTTGGCTGAAGTCAAAATGACACTGGCAAATAATATTATAACTGAACCTAATGAGAAAGGGAGATGATAAACATAACAGTAAAAAAAAACCCTGTTTCTTATTTAAAAAAACCCCAAACCTTAAAAGAAAGGGCAGCGGTCATCCTCTGAAAATCATTTGTAAACTTTATGGTCTCACTTGCTCATTTCGCAAAGGCAATGAAACAATTTTACTTAGATGAACTAGACTGCCGCTTTCCTTGTTCATGATGTTGTGTCAAAACCTTAACTTTAAGAGAAATGGAAAAATTACATGTCATATGAATAATTTCAATGATTTAAAAAAACCCACATGAAAAAAACCTACCAGTGACAACTGTCTGTCAAAATTCACGTTTCTTTTTAATGCTGTTATTTTAAGGTTAAGTGAAAATTTATGGTTTAGGATAAATGTAACGGAGGGCAAAAGAGTCAGAAAGAGCTTCTAGCTGTTAGGGTTGTACAATTCTAGATAGATATATGTATGCATATACATAACACACACATACATCCCTCATATTTTAGAATGGTACTGCCTCGTGAAAAGAAGGCAAAAAATATATTATTACCTAATAAAAAAATTGTGTTTCTTTTAATATCTATTAAATTCCCAGAATCTTGCAGAAATATTTTAGAACAAGTTGCAGCATCATGGACAATAAAGCCGCGGTTCTGCCTGGGTTTTCATAAAGAATTTTTCATCCAGGAGTTTTCAGACACGTTAACAACACAAAGAACACTCGGAACTACAGAACACTGATACTTTGTCAAGAAGATGGAGCTCTTTATTTTTCTACTGTAACTGTCAGGTCTGTCACCTCTCTCAAACCAACGCACAAACCCACGCAGTAACTAGAGGAGTCACTCAAGGATAAGTGCGTATTCAAGACTAGCAAATAACGCACACAATATTTTTGAGGATTAGAAAAACATAGGGCTGTTCAAAAGAAGTCCAGAGATTAGATGGCCTACTGGGATAAGGAGTTGAGTTTTCAATAGTTTCTGTAGCCAGCAGTACAAAAATAGCACATGGACCTGCCTGAGATAATCCAAGTCCCCGGGCTGCAGATAGAAGTCTAACAGAGTGAATAATACCAGAAGATAGGCTCAGACTCACAGCTTGGACCTACAGAAGATGCCTTTCTAGCTCGGTCACCAAACCTGGTTTTGGGGTGTGACAGTGAGCAGTTTGCATTTTCGCTGGGTTGCCTTATGGTAGTTATCGCAGCATTTGTCACTTTTAATAAATAAAATGCCTTTCCCAAAAGTTTGGCAAAACCCTTGATCTTTCATTATGAGCCCCAGTCTGTCTTGTACGTATTCTTGGGGACAACAGATAGCTGAGGTATTCGGTGGCTCAGCCTACAACACCCTTTTATATATCTCCTGTCCTTCCCTCATCGTCTGTTTTTTGTCCAGGTTGATCTGTGCTTTACAAACTTAAAGCCTTTTCCTAGCTGTTCCCTTGATTCTAGTTTATAGTTCTTGCTAAATTAGCTAGTCTTATTCATATGACAAAGCAATAAATGTGTTTCAGACCTGAGCAAAAAATAAACACAATGATAAAAGAAGAAATTTTTTCTTCTTACCACAAAATGCACTGTTGGAAAACGTTATGTGAAAGCAAGAAAAAGCATATCTATGTATAATATGAAAATTCAGATCTTCTTGGCAATTTTAATAGCTAAAAATGAATTTTGTATATCATTTCAGTCAGACGGGACTTTTAATATGCAAAAGTCACCAGAGGATTGAGCTAAAACTCTCTACATTTTAATTCATATATTTTTCCCTGAGATCTAGTAAAACATAAAGACAGTTAACATAAGAGACTACTTCCCAAGAAATAGAAATACAAGGAAATTGAGCTCTTCAAATTCTAAGTGGCCTATGCTGAAAGTGTTGAATGCCTTTGGTTGTAATATGAGTCTTATCTGGAAAAAAAAAAGAATTGCTGCCACTTGCATTGCAAATGACTCAAATTTATACAGCAGACTAATTTAGTAGAAAAGGAAATAGGGTTCTTCTATATTAGTTACTGAGTTATATTATGCTTTTAAAATGTATTAGCCCAGAGGGATATTAAAATGTTAATTTGGATAGTATTTAAAAGGTAATTACTTTTATACAATAAAATAAGAAGTCTACTGAATACTAATCCCTGTGTCATGTGCTTTCTTTGAACTAATTCTACAAAAAATAGAGAATCCATTTGTTTAAGTGATTTGAATTTAGATTCATGGGAGACATTCTCATGTACAAAAAACATCTATTTTTTTTTTCTTAGCTTGACTCATTTAAAATTCTAACTATCAAAATTAGTGTTAAAGAAAGGTATCTACACTAGTTGAATAGCACTGAACAGAAAGAATGAGAGATGGGAAATTTTAACGACTCCCCTGATGAAAGGGTGGTTTGGTTTGTTCAGCACAAACACTGCTACAACGAACACTGGCTCAGGCCCCACTGATCAGTTCAAGATTGATCGCTCCTAAGCAAGAGCTGATTTCATCTGTTCAAACCTTTTAAGGGAAGGGCAAACGCTCAAGAATTTTCATTCCAGAAGATGACTGCTCAGACCAGAAAGGATATTTTGTCCAATTTATCGAATAACATAATCCAAATATGGATTTGGAATTGCTTCTAGTTCTATTTAAATTAGTCATACAGCATATTGTCTGGGAAATCCTCTGATGTTGGACGTGTTTTTTTAAAACAATCTGAACACCTTGGCTAGTGTAGTCAAAATTATTTTCATTTATAAAAAAAAAAAATAAATGTTTGTATCTTACTTTCATTCACACCCATTTTATGTGGGTTTTTTTGCTGGCATGCATACATGAATACTATACAGTTTTGTTCTTTCCCTTCAAACATTTTTTCCCATAATTTGCAGATCACTTTCAGAGTTTTTACTGATAGAGGTAGTTCAAAGGCCACAGGTTAGGAAATACTGATCTACCGCCTCAACCCAAACCTGCTTTAGATAAACCACACCTTTAGAGAAACTACTTGGCTTCCATATTATCTCTCTGATGACCTAGTCAGTGCACAGAGGGCATCCATCTTGGGACATCTACAGAAAACAATATGCAGACATTTTATAAAACATTTTGTTTATACAAGTGTTTTCTTCCTCTGTTGTATCAATGCTTATTTCTTTAGCCAACATCATCTCCTATAGTTGACTACCTATCTGAATTCTTTTATTGAAAATACCATGTATCCAAGTTGGGTATTTAACTCAAATAAGCAGAGGTGATTTCCAGCTGAATCAAAATAAACCAACAAATGAGACAGCCACATATGATCATTTGATTACTTCCTTCAGCATATCCTAAAAGACATTTTTATAAGGCAGAGTATTTTGAAACTGCTCTCAAGAAATCAGTTTTATGTGTAACCGTTTGAGTTGTTCTGAGCAAACATCATACCTTATGGTTTCAATTACTGGATTCGGAAAAGATGAAAGACACAAACAGCAACGCAAACCATGATGGGAAATTATATCAGAGAAAAGCCAGAGAAAGAAGTATTTGAGATAGCTAACATATATATGCAGTTCTCTAGAACAATCGGAAACTCAACAAGCAGGCAATACCTGTGTTCTCAGCCTGGGGTGACTGCCCAGTGCTGGAACCCAGGTGTACACCCAGGGTCTGTACCACAAGATTGAGTGCATGTTTCTTCTCCAGCACCGTTCCCCCTGCTGTGTCCATGGGGAGGGGAGCAGGGCGCATGGGCACTGAGAGCTGGGGCGTACGCCACTGTGTCTCCTGCTCTGGTCAGCTCTGCTGCCCACTGCAGGGCACATCTTCCCCACAAAGCACAAAGTGCCGAGGAACAAGAGCTCAGCAAGGCCTCCACACCCAAAGTCAGGTCACCAAACTTTTTCCCAGGGCATGCTGGGTCACAATTAACCCCCTCTTCTTGGAGAAGTGTCAGCTGCAAAAGGTCTCATCCAGCTCCTTCTGAGGAGGTAGTTGGGGTCTCATCCAGCTCCTGAGGAGGTACTTGGTGAGAATGGAGCAGAGCCAAAATGCCTCACCTTTCCAGTTTCCATCTTTCTGAGTCTAGCTGCCATTTCACTGAATGGAAAAGAATGTTTGTGCTATTCCAGTTCTTAATTTATTCCTGCCAAACTGGACATCTATTAACCATTACTTAATTTTTAGCAAGAATGTGAAGCTGCCCTTACACAATTTCTGATGAAGTTACAGCCAGGGCAGATGAACTATGTAAGCTTCTTTCGCACAGTGAAACATAGGTTGATCTATTCTTAAAATGAGAAATGCCAAGAACCTCTTTGCTCTTCCAGGCCATTTGCATATGCCCACTCTATATTCATTAGTTTGACATTTACTGCTCTTATTCTGTCAGCAGAATGTTGATTTGATTTTCACTCTTGCTATTACAACGTCACAGGTATAATAGCACTATGAATGGTGCAGTAGATCTACAGGCTGAATAAAATATTATTGCTGAGGAGTAATTACTGGTAGGAAACGAAATTTTAATAACAACTTACAACTGGATAGCAATCGGCTAAATAAAATTATTTTATTCATTATCACGATTTATAGATGTATCATTGGAGAAAAATGCCCAACTACCAGCTTATCTCTCATCTAAAACACTACGAAGATTAAGATATGGAGAGTGATCAGCTTCTCAAAAAGAGCAGCAAGAGCAAGAAGAAAGCAAAGAGAAAAACAGCACAAAAGCTGCTGCCTGTTTCAAATCACTAAGACCTCCCACACTGGAAAAGCTTGCTTTCAAATTTTACTGGGATAACAAAGTAAAACCAAGCTCTAGTCTTGCCATGCATATGACCAACAAATAGTAATTTTTGAACAAAAATAATGGTATATATAATAAAAGCTTACCCTAAAGGAAAAGTTTTGTGGGATTGAATGAAAAATTTCTAGAATTTTGATCCAAAAAAAGCCCAGTTATCTACCACTGCAGCACGGATGTCTCTAAACAACCACTTCTCTGTTGGACTGAAAGCTCCTGCAAGGCACAGAGGTCTGCTCCTGAGCCACAGGAACGGAGAGCCAGAGGCAGCCCATACGAACAGGAGACCCTCTGCCCAAGTTGTCAACCCAATGAGCACAGACTAAGAACGTGGACTGTGCACCCACCAGAACACCAGAGCTCTACATGTCACTGATCCGGTCACCTCCGTGTTCGAGGTGGTTGTGACAGCAGTAGTATCTATATTTCTTATAAAATGGTCAGAGAGCTTACTCAGCACGTGGAAGACCTGGCATCGAGGACCACATGAAATCCACAACCTCCTCACTCCTGGAGCGCTTCAGCCAGCAGGCTCTTCAGAGTGACAGAAGCATCGTCTGTCGCTGCTGGTGAAGGCCCTTTGCAGAAAGCAATTCAACATTAATTGGACCAAAAAGGAACTGAAGAGGTACATGACTCTATAGCCTAGTACTTAAGATGTTAATTTACATTTAAGGAGGCTTTATCCAGTGGGTGTATTGTAAAAGTACAAAGTTGTGGATAAAATTTTGAGACCGGAAACCATGACTCATGTTTCCTGTTTCCCAGATGAGCTTCATCACCCTGTCCGACAGAATCAAGCCTCTAGAGATTCTGTTTGGCCCACAGATTTCAAATGGTTTTCCCCATAAAAGAGCATTATTTCAACAGCAGAAAGAGAAAACATTCCACCACCAAGTCAGAAGACCTTGGTAATTCAGTGTTTATCGAGAGACAGCCGAGGATCAGCTCTCTTAGGGTAAGGGTCACTGCCTGTAGCGAGTGTTATAAACACTAACTTCTTTCTATAAAATGCCCATGCCCACAATATAATCACCATTTCAATGAAAACAGAGTGTTCCCCTGAGAGTTTTGAAAGAAAAGAGCAAAGATGCCCATCTCCAGGAATGAACCCAAAATATAGTAAGCATATCCCAGTTCCAGAAAGCAGTTTCAAGCACAACAGAGTATTATACCGGCTAGTTGGAAGAAGCTTTATTGCTCTCAGATCCCGCTCTGAGGCTCCCAGCCCCTCCTCAGGCACTGCAGAAGCAGCCCCTAGGCAACGCCATTTCATTTTGGGCATCAGGCACCTAAGAAGGTAAGCCCTATGTTGGATTTGATACAATTATTTTCAAAGTATGCTGGCACAAACATGTGGATGAAGTCATGGATATTACATTACCAGCTTTAATTAACTAAAAGAAAACATATACTGTTCTCTCTGAGGATCGACTAAGATGTAATGAAAATTATTAAGTTTGTAGAGCCACTGTGCAGCTAGCACAGGGGAAAAAGCATTATTTTACAGTGAATGATTATATTCATTAATATAGCTTACCAGAGAGCGACTTAAACCCTCATTGCAACTTTTCATTTTGGTGTATTTGAAGACGTGTTTCTGTTCGCAACAGTAGCAATTCCTTTGTTATGATGCATTCTTGAGTTATGGCAAATAAGAAAAATCCCCAGTGCTGTTGGTAATTTGCATATAGAGGGTGAAATTCTCTAAGATGAAAACCAAAATCAACCAATATGTATATTTAATTCATTTATCTAAAGCCTTTAATTCTATGTTCATCTTGCTGCTTGAATTACTAGCTCATACTTAATTTTCAAAGGCTTTAATGCTATACGTCCGCTACCTCTCCATATAAAGTACCCACTGGATACAAAAGTTTTGATCCATTATGGATATTTTGATCCATTATGGATTATTCACTTAAAAACTGAGAAAATTAATTTATTCAAAATCTTGCTGAGATAATCAGCAGCTGTTTGTTGTGACACACATTACACTGAATCTCAGAGCATGCCAACAGACAATAATAAATACCTTTCCTCATAAAATCTCATCCTGTGTGGATGCATATATTCCACTCAGAAAACTAACTATGTCTTAAAAGGTCATTTCTTCACAACATTTCTCAATGTGGTTTTGCAAGGTTATTTTCTAACCCTATAAAATACTGATGTTTCTTATCAAAATCTCCTTCTATCTTTTAGGACTTTCCAGGAAACCCTTTATCTAAATTTACTACTATGCTTTACTTCTAAGTTCTCCTTGCATCCCCAAAGCCTTCTTTTCCAGACCAACCCCAATACCCAGTCCAATCTCACCACTATAAAGCCAGAGCTGAGTAGCTGGGACACCTTCCTTCACACTGCAATTCAATCACTGTCTCACTGTCTCTTTGACCTCGATCAGCAGTTGACATTTGCCGTGCAAAAGTAACCACGCATTTCTTTTAATGATGATCTTACTTCAGATTATTTAACTCAATTTTACCTCAGCAAGACTACGGTCTCTTCACCCTATATGCTTTATGAAGATACAGAACAGCTAATTTCCTCCTAAAAAAGGCAGAGTGGGAAGTGGATTTGCTGTAACGAGGTCTGCGAGGAGGAAGGCAAGCCAGATCAACCCAACGAGGGAGCCCAGAGAGGAAGCCCAGTTCAGAGGGGGCTGAGACATTACAAGTGTGCTCCCATTGTTGAGTACAGTTCGCCCACAAGGCTGTTCTCCAATTTACAAATTCACTCTTCAAAATGCAAAAGAGAAGTTCCCTCACATTTAAGTGTTGGCTGAAACTTCACAAGGCTTTAGTAAGAAAGCACTGATATTTTGCCCATTAATGAAAAACTGAGCAGATGCTATGAATATGCATTAAGCACATCCTGAAAAAATATAACTTAAAGGGAAGGCTTCAGATCAGAAGCACTTATTCAGCCATTGCATTAATACTAATGTGATATTTCTTGCTTCAGTGAGGCCTTATGAAGAACGTTCTGCGTCCCAACACTCAGCATTTGGAACTCAGAAACTGGGCAAGCTCCGGTATTTGGATTTGTCCTAGTGAATTTATCCCTGATTTCTAGCTATCCACAAAATTTTTGGTGGCAAAAGTACTTTCACAGAGCATAACTGAAGCTAACAAAATGCCTGCTGCATATCATATGTTAATATTTTACGTAGTATAAGCTTGGATTTGGCAGGGTAAGCCTTGGTAATAGCTTCAAAAATAACAAAATACAGTATTGAAAACTTGACAATTGACAACAACTTTTGAAATGTGCGTCCTCTTATTCTTCTGCTTCAATATGACTTTTCTGGGTGAAAGACCTTCAGACTGTTAAGCATAAGAGCTTTTATATCAAAGCAAGTTTTAAAATGTCATTCAAAATTATTCTGTTCCCACAAAGGACGCTATAGCCTTTAAAATGCTCCCTTTAGAACTGTCCCAGATAAATGACAGGATGATAGTACACTGTTTAGTTTGTTAAATTATCACATAGAAGAAGCTGCGAATAGATTGAATTTTCTCCATTTCCATGAATTGTCCTACCTAATTTGCTGGTTAAACAGTGCAGCAGGTTGCAAAACACATACCCAGAAGAAAAATAACCTGAATAAGCCCCAAAAAGTTATCTCTCTGTATCTGCTGTAGTTTCACAAACTGCAACTCACACAGATACACCTTTTTTTCCATTTAGACTTCAAACTCTTATCTGCAAGTTACAGTCTGTAGAGTCTAAAATGTGGTTTAGTGAACAAAGTAATAGAAAAGACTGACTAGTTCAGATAAAACACACAGGTGATTAAACCTTTATTTGAGAAAATGGTCCTGAGATTACTTGGGATATAAACTCATACAGGTATCTCTGTCCTCTAACCAGCACTTGATAAATATTTCCATAATTTTAATTGGTATTACAGATTTTTGTTTCTTGGGTAGCAAAGGCTTTCAAAGAAACCGGAGCACATCAACCCTTTGCAGATGGTAGCAGAAGCACACAGTCATGTCTTTTGCTGGTGCCATACCAGTACAGTCTGCTGGCTGGCTGATTTGAACACAAGAGGACCCATGAAGTAATCTTGTTCCAGTCGTTGTTTATGATGTAGAATTCATTTTCACCCTCTCACAGGAAGAGATAACGGATTTTTTTTTCATTGTGGATTTTTTTCAACACATAACTAGCTCAAGACGATAGGCCAGTGATTGATAAAATATATTATGGGTTGCATTCCTGAATCTGGTGTAAACTCTCTGCTTCCCTATATTCTATACAGCACGTTAGCAGCCATTAGGTACACTCTAGTTTATGCTGGCTACGAAAAGTCACAAAGGACCAAACTACAAAACTGTTTCTCTCTTTACAGCTCCTTTGATCTGCCATGGTAATGATACAGCATGAAAAAGTAATACTTTCAGAAGTTCACTTTCTTTTAAAATTATTCTAAAGATTGGCAGTGAAAGCAACTTTTAGTGATTGCGCAATACTGTTAAACCAAAATTCTTAAATCATTTAAGATTTAAAATAGCAAGCAAAAAATCTCTGTTTAAAAGATGAGCTTGTCTTTGCATTTGTACTTTCTGCTGTCTTTCTGAAGGAATAATTGTCTCATGAATTAAAAATTATTGACATGTACTGATTTGCAGACGAATATAGCCTTTACTTTGAACTTAATATTTGCCTTTGCTGACCAAAAGGATATGATGTAGATGTTCAAGAAGTTATATAGTTTAATGCATATGTATTCAGAATCTTAAAATTTAAGTTTTCTAACAGGTGAATGACATTTCTAATTAAAGATTAACAGATCAGAGCTACAGATTTAAAGCTGTTTTAACTGATGTTATATGTCAAACTTTTAGAATAGAAACTGAAATTTAATGAATTTGAAGAAAAACACCATTTTATAATTGATTTGTTATGTAACACAAAGGAGGAAGGATTATATGTATTTTGCACTTCAAAAGCTAACTGATTTATTAACCTATGGCATCAGGATCTGTATTTAACGAGCTGAATTAATGGTTTCCTGGTCCCTCTGTCCTTCAGTGTTTCAGAACTCACTGGTAACAACTAATTGCACGCTTTATCCATGGATTCAAAGAGAAAAAATAAGCTTTCCTGGTTTTACAGTGAAGTAAACTGAGAAAACTCAAAACAGGACATTTTTTCTAAGACCATATTTACTAAAAGCCAGCCTGGCAGTTAAAAACACCATGGTATCAGATTTGTAGTTTGAGGCTACAATTAACTCGATAATTTGACCCTCTGTAATGCAAAGTGGCAGTAACCATATACCACAGTTTGTCACTGATGAAATTGTAATTTCTTTAATTTTAAAGGTATGTTCTTACCTAATACCACAGGCACAGGTTCCAGGCAATGGATTTGCTCCATCATCATTCTTTTGTTTCAAGCATTATTTAGGATATAACAGTATCAGAAGAAACTCTTCATAGCCTGTTGAGGCTGACAGATAGATTGCCTTATATTTTTGCCATGCAGCTACCGTAAATGAACCCCCTTTGATGTTACCTATTTAACTGAGTCATGCTATATATTGCAAAGGAACCAGCAGTATGTGAATGAGGGCTATATTTAATCTAAACTCAGTTGTCTGCATGAAACATCCCCTGGGAAGCTGGGAGCAAAAAACTCCACATTTGTAACGGCAGGAAAAATGTGGCATTTGTACATAAATCAGAAGAACTCAGAAAATCAGAGATGAATCAAAACCTACCTCGGTACTTTCCACCGTTACTAAAAGTGAAATACAGAGGTGTATAGATTGATAAGACTATGTTCCAGAGGTTTCTGCACTACTGGAACAAAGGAAGGATCCTGTGTCCTTATGCTTAAGCTTTCTAACTAATGTCAACAATAAAGCAGGATCTTCAATGTAGGTATGTAATAACAGCATAAGCTACTTTGAAGGATGACACCAAATTGAATTTTCTACAAGCTACTTAATTATTCCCTTTGGGAATGAATGACCTTTCTGGAAAAACAACTTTTGAAAAGGTTAGTTTGTTAACACATGCATTTGTTGTTTTCTTCACTCCACTGTGGTTTATATCACATTATAGAACTATTTTTCAACGTAATTATTTGTGATTTGTTACTGAAGACGCAGAAAGTAATATTAATAACTAGTACTTAAATTTCCAGTCAGCATAGATAAGTTAACATCTACAAGTTAATTATCAACTCCCTTGCATCTCCAAGCATAATTATGAAGTCTTTTTTTCTTACAGTCATGAAGAGTTCTCTTGCGTCAAAACTGCGATTACGTCAAATGCTTTTCTAGCACAGTATCACAAAACAAAATCCTCGTTCATCTCTTGTACTGAGCTTGTCACGTCTTTGGCTCTCAGTACTTCAGCTTAGCACGCTCTTGGGATTGTTGTACTGACGATCTCAGATTGAAACTTCACCGTCAGCGCAAGTGCAACGCCTCCTGACTGGCTAGGTGTGCAGAAACAGTCAGAATGGGAAAAGCAGGCAAAGATGGAGGTTGCAAACACTAAATACACCCAACAGTTTGTAGAAAACCTTTTCTTCGTCAGAGTCTGTGTGAAATCAAACGAGTTCATGGTGAAGATGCTCATGATGCAAAACACCGAGCAGTCAAAACTCAAATATGATATTCCTGCATGGCAAGCCACGTACTAGTAGCACCATAAAGCTGTGCCAGAGTGCTCCCCCAGCACAGCAGCCCAGACCAGTGCCCCCCCGGACAGCTTCAGCTCCCCCAGCCAGGCTGAGCAGCGCTTTGCTGCTCCTGCAGCGTTACTGCACAGAGCTGCTCGGGGGTTCTATACACATGCAGCTGTGTCCACATGGACATCATCTGAGCAAAGCAGATCCATCGGATCCCTTAACCCCGAATGACTCTTAAAACCAAGTAACACCTGGAGTAAAATGGAAGAGAATATGGCGTAAGCTGAATATCAAATTCACCTCCTCTATTCAGTTAACAGTGTAGACTACAAGGTGTAACAAATCCTGGAATATAAATCCTATAGGGCCCTACGGATGGCTATAGGTACGCTGCAGCTCGTACCTTAAGTACCACATATGATTGATCAACGGGGTAAAGTAAGTGAGGCTTGAAATTAAAGAATATGCACAGAAGAGTATCACTCATATGGAAACAAGGAAGCAAATACAGGCTGAACTAAAAAGAAACCAGATGCTAAAAGATGAACAAGGCTAAAAAATAGGAGCATACGGTGAAAACAGAATGGCAAATTCATAATATAAAAGGTATGAAGATTGATGTAGAGTGTCATGAACCTGGAGATTTAGAGGTGAGAGGAGAACTACAATAAAATCGCAGCCCTTCTCAAACCGGAGACAGCAGGCTTGCCAGGGAACTCTTCCACATTTTCTCAGGGCTATTGAATCCCTTTAGGTATTGGGCATTAAATAAATCTACCTGAAGATGAGATGAGATCCGATTACCACGTCAAACATGGTAAAGTTTAACACCATTATTATAGTCCCTTCCACCTGCCACAAAATCTAGGCAACAAGAGAACTCACTGTATATTGAATTTTTATCCAATATTGCTGTTAGGCTTGGCTGAGAGAGGAAGTCTTATGAAATCGTCCTCTCTAGAGGGTCTGGCACGCAGCACTTTTCCACCATGCAAAGGTTCGTGCTGCAAAGGTCTGGTGAGGTAGAACTCCAATACTAAGACAACTTGGCTCTGGGAAATTTTGGAATAGATTTATTGCCCTACTTACTGGCTAGTCACTTGAGCGGTACTGTGCATGTGTCTATATACGTGTGTATAGATAGGAATATATCTATACACGCTCTCATATTTAAAAGGCAGCCAAAGAGCATTGTTCTGCTTCAGTAAACTATTTAAGCATATGTTTAATTCCCTCATTAGGGAGCAAAGCATATAAGCCCATATTTAATCATGTGTCAGTCTCATTGAAATCAATAAGACTAAGCGGAGCTCAAGTGGTCTGATGAAACAGAGCCCCAATTAGGCAAAAATGAGGAAAGAGAGGAAAACTAATACGGCTGTATCTGAGACAACTTCTGTTTAATATTGTCTTTGAGGATCTTATTTCAAAGGCATAAATAAATATAAAAACGTTTGTGTGAGACCATAGCTATGAGGTTTTCTCTGCATTGACACAGCAAAAATGAACTCGGAAGATATTTATGATCCAAGAAGCACTTCTGGAGTCCAGAATGCCTGTAACCGAGGTGTTGATGGGAGGCGGGGAAGAGAGGGTGATCTCCAGTTTAGTGATACAGTATGAGATTTGATCCTAAACCAGCAGATTTTTAGGAAGCAACTTTAAAGAAAGATTTTTATCTATTTTTTTAATTTTAGGAGGGTTGTTTTTATGATTTCTAATAATGCTTTCTTCCTCTGTTATCTTTTAGCATATATCATTTAAATGTAGAAAAGTTTCCTTTTGTGGTTTAAACTGTTAAGCTATTCAGGTTTTTTCATTCAATTCGCAGTGTAACATTCCTGTACATAGTTTAACTGCCAGTTAAATTACTTTTAAAATTAATTTAAGTAACATACTATATTAAAAAAGTGAACTTGTTCATATACAGAAATCTCAACAGTATAATTATAATGAAGGTGATAATCTTAAATATTTTGTGAATATTTGAGAATAATCGATATACAAATAGGAAAATGGAAAGGAAATCATAAAAGCAAAGAAGCCTAAGTGTCATTTAGCTATTTAGGCAGGAGTGACCATCAAGTTACAAAACCTACTTTGCACCAATAGTGCTAGCTGTCAGGATGACATAACCATGACTGGGAAACTGATTTTTTTGCATTTCTTCTAGGAAAGCTTTTCTGTAGAGAAATAATTTTGAACCAAAGTGACATGGTGATGCACTAGTATCGTCACATTCCTGAAAATCTTTCACAATTAGATAACGTTTGAAGTCAGCTTACATGTGCTGAAATTAAATAGCCTCAGATAAAGAATTTCAGACAAACTAAGTTTTGCTTGGTTTTGTAAATTACAGCCACAATCAGCTCTTCCCATAGCAGTCTTAATGATGCTTCACTGGTAGGTGATTAGTTCAGTCAAACAGCCTTTAGATCTTTGAAGTAAATTAATTTATAAATCTGCACTTGTGACATGGACAAAATTATTCTGATAACAAAACTAGATTTCATGAATGATCAACTCTGGGCATTTTGTGACCCAGCTGCACCCTTTCAGATGAGGGGAAAAAAAAAAAATCATTATTGTCATAAATAGTTTATAGTAATAGTCCTGGAATTTCTAAATTGCTCTCCACTCAATTCAAAACTTCAAACATCCCTCTGGATCTGCACTTTTAGACTTTTTCCCTGATTTTTCTGGTTTTCTTTTCTTAGGTATCTCAAAAAACTGCACCATTTTTTGTCATTCCACCCACATCTGCAAGGTCTCAACATAGCATGCCTAAACTTACGTTTTTTAAACCTTGACTCTAGCAACCTTTTTCTCTCTATTCAAATCAATGCCACTGAAACAATTTTTGTAGATCCTCTACGCTCCTTCATTTAGTCCTTGTGCTGGTTGTCCTTTTATCCCTGCAAGTCTTCTCGATACCCAATACGTCCTTTTATCATTTAATCCACCTGAGTAGTAATCAAGTATCCCATTGTGATGTTGACCTCTGACATCACCATGCCGGCATCCTTCATCTTTATTGACCACCCATTGGCTTCACCCCTCGGCTTCTCTCATAGGAGAAACTTTATGATATTTCTCCTGATATTTCTCCTGCCTGAGAAGAGCTCCCTCAACAACATCCTTGACAGTCTCTTACACTTAGTTCACCTACACAAATTGTAGAGATGAAACCCAGTCATTTGCTACTTAACAAGAAGATGGGGTTGTTAATATTGATCTCCTGTGGAAATGCAAGGAGCAGCGTAGAGCACAACTGTGAACAATGCTACATGAAAACTGGAATTCATTTTCTTCCCCCAGGGAC
The DNA here is from genome assembly GCF_000708025.1 of Charadrius vociferus. Classification (NCBI taxonomy): domain Eukaryota; kingdom Metazoa; phylum Chordata; class Aves; order Charadriiformes; family Charadriidae; genus Charadrius; species Charadrius vociferus. Next base: position 2,314,988 of record NW_009649187.1, read on the forward strand.
TCTGTGTCCATTTATGAAGAAATAGCTCTGCTGCTCCTTTAAAGGTTAGGAGTCTCATGCTAAAATACTCATCGTGCTGCCCCAGTGCAGAAGGTGAACTGGGGGCCTTTAAACTGGAACGAGTTTATCTTCTGTTCTAAGCAACAATATCACAGAATCACAGAGCAGCCCAGGTTGCATCCTAGGAAGGAGAGTCGAGCGCAAGCAAGGAGGTGGGAAAGCAATTTTAGTGTGACAGAAGAAAATAACTGGAGGAAGAACAAAGCTGTTAATCTTCATTAGCTCACTTTTCATCAATTTGTACTTCGGATTTTCTACCTGAATGAGTCTAATTATAGAAGATATCACTTTCTATTTTCCCTAAGTCAGAGGCTTCAGCATACTAAGTAGACAGCTGAGGGCATGCTCTCCTACATAATCAACACATTCTCAAATTGTACTTCTGGGCATAATGTTTTACCCACTGTAGGTTCATCCTATTGATAAAATTGGACATATCCAGCAAACTGTGGGTGTTCCCTAAAATACAGTAATATTCCTTACATTACCAATT
>NW_009649187.1:2315572-2355569 GCF_000708025.1 Charadrius vociferus
GGAGAATGCAACCCATAAAATTATAGCATTTGCAATGTAATACAGCAAGTACATTCGGTATTATACTGTAAACACACATTTAATCCTGTAAACATAAGTAATGAGGATTTCTAGCCAGCCATTTGGCTACTCCCAATATTTGCAAGAGTGGTACCACATCGGTCACACATTAAAAAAATTTTTCATCCTGCATAGCCTGAAATCTGCGGGGTCTGAATTTGCAACAGCCTTACACCAAAAGCCTTCCCACTTCATATAGCAGCCAGGGAGCACAAGAGCTGTGGTCTGTGTTGTATACAAGCAGTAGTGGAGGATTCATTATGAAGACACAGGCGTTCACAATTTTCAGAGAAGGAAACTTAATTTTCTTTAAAAAAAAATACCTATATAAAGGAGATAATAATTGTATATTACTATTCCAGCTGCCATTTGACATATAACGATCACTTTGATGTGTACTTTGCCCCAAAAAGGCATATAAATGCAACTGGAGATGCTACAGTGTCTGAAGAGACACATTAGCATTCATTAGTAGGAAACACTGAAGAAAGACTACTTTAATGTTTATCTCCTGTGATTGTTATTCAGCCCAGTGAATAGTTACCTTCCAAAGCAGGCTTTAAGTTCCTTTTTACAATGTTTAATTAGAATTTAGATTTGAAATAAGAAATTTAGATACAGAGGAAAAGTTGCACAGAATAAAATTTTTATCAGGTGTACTAAAACTTAACTCCTGCTTATTATTCTTCTGTGTTATACTGAAGATTTTCACTGAAATGCCAATATTAATTGACGGCACCAGAATACTGACAAGTGTAACTAGAAAAATAAAGTCTGCCTGCAATGGATGTGACACTGAATGGACCCAAAGATCTGCAAGAGGACCCAAAAATACATATAGCTAATTCAAAGGGAGAGAAAGAAGACAGACGTGTTAGTCACAGGCTAGCAATTGAGTAAAAGATGCATATATTTTCTTACAAGCCTTTGCGGTTTTTTTTCTCTTTGTTTTCCCACACGATTCCCTTATCAGGGAAACTTGCATTGCTCAGTGCAAAAATGAAGCCAGTTAATGAATTCTCCCTCTTCATTTGGTCCTTCTATATGTGGATAGCAGCAGTATCCATTGAAACAACCACCCCTCAAACTCTGCACAGGCATTACTTGTCTAAAAGCAATTTTATCATTTCTCTATTTTCAGAGACTCAGTGAACCACAGAAAGAAGTTACAAGAGATGTCCGAGCTGATCCAAGAGCTCATTACTGCCCCAGGTGGGAGGTTTTCATCCTGCACCTGGACCACACTCCAGCTGTGCTGGAGCTCGCTGTAAGCAGCCGAGAGCTGTCCTGGCCCCAAAGAGGAGCCTGTCTCCGTGTGGGGCTGTCGGGGAAAGGCAACGGCTCCAAATGGGTCAGTCATTAACCTGTTTCAGCGCAGGATCCAGCAAGGTCTAGAGCCTCCCTTCTGCCAACAGCTGGTTAGACACAACTCTAAAGCAAGCATTTCTACATGGCGTTCATTCTCATGTTTTTTACTCTGAGTTGCTCTCTCTCTCAACTTTACAAAGCATTGACTATTGCTGATGAAATGCTTCCAATATCCTCCTCCCAAAGCACTGTAGATGCACACCTCCACCGCACATAGCCTGTCCCAGCATCGACAGTCAAACACCTGTGACCCTCTTCCACCAGGAAAAGTCGGTGATGATCTCATTTGCAGGTCTGCTCTCCATTCCAGTTGATTTGCTGCAGTTTTGCTGTGGCATACACAGAAATTATCATCTAATCTTTTAGAAAGTAGCACTGGAATAAGCCATCACTTTTTCCAGCTCGCAGTAAAAAACAAGGAACAGAAACTCGATCCTAAACACATTGCCTTTGAGTTCCATCAGTTGGAGCAAAGGATACCGTAATTTTTGGAGGTCAAGCTCAATTCTGTGTGCTTTATCTCTATGTTTGTGTTGAGAAACACAGGAGTAATACAAGACAAACTGGTGCCTAAGAGAAGGACACAGCACACTGTCAGTGTTAGAAGAATCTCACCCCACAGCTTCAACTCAAAGAGATTTTTAACACTAATGTCAGTGAACTGATTAAACAGCCAGTCTAAATTGCTCATTCTTGTTACATGCAGTAAAGGCTCATTTTAAAAAGTAAGAAGGGTCATGCATAAAAAGGTTTAATTAAGTGCCTTAAAAAAAATCAGCAGCATTTATTCTTCACGGGTATGTATTTTCCAAGAATGGTGCCCTGCTGGAAAAGGTTCCAAGTTTAAAAAGGCTACATTGTTTTCTTTGGCTTCATTTACACAACTTTCTGTGAAGGTTATCACCAAAGGGTGCTTTTCTTTCTAGAGTAAGGTTTCAACTATTTCAATTAAAAGAAAACAAAAGTTCTATTTCCCTGTGTTAGCTGTATTTTCAGTGACAAAGGAATTACTGACTAATGTAAACGGCGATAGACCCAGCATTACTATTTAAACAACCAGCAGCTGTAAAATAGAGGAATTCTACATAGAAAAATGAGGCCACGGTTACCAGAGGATATATTTTTGTCATGTAACCATCAGTTGCTGTTTCAATCATCATTGCAAAAGTCACTAGAAAATATTTGATGGGTAAAGTATAACAAATTAAACTAGATTTGCTATTTGCATCCTCATTGAGTTCCAGAGTTTGATAATTCCATGAGCTCCCCAACTGAAGGCATGTCTAGCACATCACTAACACCACCCACCTCCGGACAAAGCACAGCAGCTGACTTAGCCACGGCTGATGGAACCTGTGCTGGTGGCTGCCTCTCCTCTTCCCAGCCACAAGTTGCTTTAGAACCGCGGATGTCTTTTTTCAATGCCCGTATAATTACTTTTTAGGTTTCTGTACATGTCTTCCTTTCCTGTTCCCAGGGCTAACAGCCCTGTCAGAGCAGGCTTGCGTGCTGGACCATGGAATTCCCAGAAGAGTTACTTACTGTGGAGCTAACGGCAGCAACAACAAAACCAGGAAAACAACATTTTATGCATAATTCATATGCAGAACATCTAAAATTAATCCAGCAACAAAAAGTACAGATGGAAAGAGTCCAACTGTTGCTATTCTCATGCTGACACAGCTTTCAGAAGAATATCAGGTTTTATTTAAAATCCTCCTGGCTCTTTTGATTGGAAAGCACTTGCAGCACAATCTGACCCTGCTGCAATGTGATTAAAGCGGTTAAACCATTGTATTTCAGTGCAGAACACGTTGCTGCCTTCCATCCCACGAAGGCACACTATTATGACTGCAACTATGTAACATACTACAGCTTTGGTTTTAAAAGTAGAGGAACACTTCTGTTCCCAACTCATCAATTTTTCTGGTATAGCTAAAACAGGTGGGAAATTTGAGACATCCCCAACACTAGTTCTGTCCTGCTCTGTTCAGCCAACCTTACTAACCCCCTGCTTGGGAGGTAAAAATCGTGAGTAGTTGGGAAAGTCAATGACAGGGACTTACATGGCTGTCCCTCTGTCTTACGTCCATTTAGACATAACAAAACGTTAATGATTTGTCAGCTACTCGCATCAAGGTTTGACACAGTGTTTAGGGCATACCATTTGTCCAGTATATTAGAGCTACACTGCAAAGCTAGGATGGAACATGCAACAAAATACAACTGGGGAAAAAAAAAAAAAAAACCAAAAAAACCACAGTTGCAAAATAAAGGCAAAAATAGAGAGAATGACTCATGGAAGAAAGTTACAAAGGCAAGAGTAATTAACTTTGCCCTTACTGCTTACTCAATAGAAGAAAAAGAGAGAACATACATGAAACAAATTAAAAACAAGCACGCACTTCACAACATTCAGCATAAAGATTCCCCTTAACATCTTTTTCCTTGTGGCTCCTTCTGAAACCGGGACCAAATATTCTGATGCCCCAAGGTCCTCTCAGCACAGCAGAGGACAGACAGCAAACCACGTACATCTGTCTAACACCACTCCAGATCAGGTTAGTGCAAACCAGCAGCCTCTCCATCACCTACCAACCACAGGAGCACAAACAACCTCTGCTCTGCATATCCCCCCAACTTCTTTCTGTAATCTAAACACAAGGAGAACACTTGATGTGTGTTAAGCCTGACAGGAAGGAGTAAGTGCCGTCTTCTGCTCTTCTCCATGATTCCGTAAGAACATTTCTGCTTCTTCAAACAGCTGAATCCAGAAATGCTGTGGCACCACCTAAGTATCGTAGCTGGGTTCCTTATGCGGTTATCCTGGGGGTGCCAAGTCTTTATGCAGGTTATGTTTCCAGGCATACAGTGAGGGAAGCAAGACATGTCTGAGAATACCTATCTAAGCATTTGTCAGCTATGCGGGCCATAAAACACCATGAGACACGAGGAAAATAAAATACAACTCCTACAAGACGCTACCTCAGCACATTTTACTTACAGAAGCAGAGGAGCCTTTTGCATGTACGGTAAGAAGCACTTGTTGGGAAAGAAAAATAGCCAGAAAAAAAACAGTTAAAGATATGTTTGACTAGCACTACACAGAAATAGCTCCCCACTTACTGGAGGTCCCCTGCAGGCTATGTGGAGATCCACCGCAAAGGAGCTGCAGTTAGTTTCTCTTTTGCTTTCATAGCACAGAGGAGTATGAAACCGTGCCATTAAAGGGAGGCCCATCAGTTCTCGCACTGCTGGGTGTTTAACCAGGAAATGCCGAACTGGAGAGGAGCCAAGGCATTGCAACTCTACTTGATCTCCCCCATACTTGGGAAATTCAGGTGAGGTTTTATCACTTCAGCAGGCATAATCCTCCTGAGTATGTGAAATTCTAAATCCCACCTCTAGTTGCATACATATCACTAGACCGAATGAATAATTTGTTAACAATAGCAATCAAAGTTAACATGAAATAGATGCAAGTGAATAATTTGTTTTCCTTTTATTCTTCTTTATTACAACTAGCACTCCTGTATAAAAGATGATTCGCTATATGACCTATGGGTATTGTACACACCTACAGTGAGCCACATCTAGTTTGAACGTGCTTTTCACATGCAGCAGACTGCTTGTCTTGGAGAACTCATGTCTCTGCAGAAAGACTGACTTTGAGTGTGGCCTGTAAATTACTCAGATTTACAGGATTCACAATAACCTACATTATTATGCTAGAGATACTCCAGCAGTAAGCAGCTACGTTTGTTTCTTTATGCTCAGAAAAAAAAAAAAAAATTCTAGCAAAATGACCCATTTCACTATATTTTATTATCTGGAAACTATTCCAAGTGAATAAATGTTGAGGAGCTTCATTAATTTATCATTCTGCAATTAGTATGATTTTGTAAAGATTTCTAAGTCATCCCTAGAGAGGGTTGCCCATGTGATAGTGTTTCAGCTTCAGGATAAACCAAAGTAACACACTTTGATAATATTTTATCAAGATAAAATACTAATGGAACAAAATGGGAGTTAGAAGCTTTAGGAATGTCTGGACAAAAGGTAAAAGCCTATTTAAGAAACTGTCTTCCTATTTTTGCAGGCTATGGAATGCATCCTACCAAAAGATCCTATTTTTAAATGGTTGCAAAAAAGTTTATCAAGGAAGCCTCTTTGGATGAAAATGTCTTCATTTAAGCAAATAATAATAAAACCCCTCAGGTATTCTGTTCAAAATGTGCAACTAGTTCTTAGATCAACATTAAACAGCTTAAGTTCTTCAGTAGAGAAGGTCTAGCAGTGCTACAACTCTAATCTAAAATTGCAGCAACTCAAAATGCCTTTTAAAGGCATCTTGCCTGTACAGCAAATTAGGAGCAATCTCTATTAATGAGTATCAGCCCTCAAACCACACAAATTCCTATGCAAGACAACTAAAGAAGCTTTTTATCTATATCCTGTGGTATCTAAGAAGCTGACACTGAAAATAACTTACTTTCAAAATAAATGATGTCAGAAATAATTGAGGAGGAAACTGCAATAAAATCACTTCCTCATATGCAAAATTGCAAAATTAAGTCATAAATTAAACAAACAAACAAAGAAAAAGTGTTTGGATATCAGAAGCACCTTTCTTTACTGTTACTGAAATTTATCATAAGAGTATTTCCAGCTGAAGCCTGTCTCCATAGAAGACAAGCATCATAACTATCCTTGAGAAGAATTTAAATTGCCTTAATACAAAACCACATGCAGCATGTAAACAGAGATTTAACTTATTCTTCTTACTCTACCTCTTTTCCAGTTATGAAAACGTAGATATGTTTTGTTGCATGTTTTTGTGGAACGAGAAATTGATGGCAGACATGAGGATAGCTCTGAAGCTCGCTAGTTGGGGCACTCTTCTAGAAGATGACTGCTAGTCTGTGGTTTCTGTTCTAGGAAAGTACTCAAAAAAGGAACTGGAACCATGGACTCTCCTCTCCAAAGTAAGTACCTTAACTGCTGGTCTGTAATGTTCTGATCTGACTTAACTGCACTTTCAGTCCATTGAATCATTCTCTGCACAAGAGAACAGATGAAAGCAGAGAAGGGGGGTGCTCCCACCCTGACTATGCTATGTCACCAGCTATATTATCACAATCTTCTTGTAGGTTGGAAGAAGGGAGTTTAATTCTCTTAGATTTAAGAACTGAATTTCTCTTTCCTACGCCTAAGTTCTCTAAATGCCACATTAACGGATTTTCCAATAAGGAGGGAAGAAGGGAGAAGCTATTGCCGTACTATCTTGAGAGAAGCCCAATTCTGTCAGTGAACATTAAGGCATTTGCCGAGAATGGCACACAGAGATTTGCAGGAGCTGAAAACCACACTGTCCACTTAAAAGATTACAAAAATCAAGTAAAAATGTTAATGATTTCAAGGCAATTTTGTTAGGGAAGGGCAGGGAGGGAGAGTTAGATGAGACGTGGCTGGAATTGTCATCGATGAATCAAAACACTGTGCTGGAAAAGTTTCACTTACAGAGAAGCTCAGAAGCATTAAATTGGCACTCAAAGGCACCCACCGACATCTCCAGGTCAGCTTTCCATGAAATGCAATGTCCTTTGCAATACACTAAACTGTCAAATAAAGGCTAACGTATCAGTTTTCCCTAACGTTCAGAACTTCTCTTTCTAAATTATTAAGTAAATAAATGTGATTAAGCTGCATTTGAGAGACAGCACAGAGATACGGGACGCTTTAACGAACAATCCTTGCTAATGTGAGCTCTGCTAAGTGGAAAGCTTTATAGCTCAGAGCTCAAAGATGAGGTATTATTTTTCTCATTTCATCAGCTGTACTGAGTGTTTCTGTCAATCCTGCAGTCCTCAGGAGGGCCGGGTGGATTTGGCCCTCACATTTTTCTCATTTCTTTTGTATGGCTTTATTGTTACAAGCTCATTTGCAATCAGGAGTCAAAGACAGTAATCAAGTGAACGAGCTCAGTCAGAGCACAATGCTAGTTGTGATTTTAATCCCACAGAGATTGCAGCGGACACCAATAATCAGATGTTCTTGTGGGCAGGAGCAAAAGAGGAAACCATACATTTATGTAAGAAATGGCAAAAATGTTATTTTAAGCTGAGCTTAAAGACCTATTTACAGGAATAGGCTCAAGCAATCATTCCACATGGGAGACAACTGCGGAAATACTAATCTGTAACAATATTACACATCATCAACATCTAAGTCTTTCAAAACAATCCTAAATCGCATAATTCCCTCTTTTGCTATGATTTTTGTCTGCATTGCAAATTCACCCAAACTCTTAGAAGTTCTACCAGTTTCCCAACTCTCCCTTTGGCTGCCAGAGAGCCTCCAGTTAATGCAGGCTAATAGGTGATCTTCGCTGCCGCACATTGAGTTGGCAGCCTACACAGTTTAGCATCCACAAGATCAGACAACAGGAATACCTTTATGCCAAAGTCAGCCAAGGAAAGTCAGCTAAGCAGAGAGCTTAGCCAGTTTCGAATTCCAGGTTCTCTGCTTTGTAACAGTAAACTCACGAGACCACGTCCATTCAGAGAATGATTTGGAGTTTGTCTGCGTCTCTTTGAGTGCCTGTACTTTTGGAGGTACGGGGCAAGATTATTAACCTTCAGTCTTAGAAAATGCAAAATGTTTTATTGTCTTTATTCTGTGCTGGGGGGGAGCGGGGGGACTAAGTTACAAACCAAAGCTTTGCTTCCTGCAAATTATAGAAATGTTGCACTGAAAGTATTTGTATTTCTTCCAAAACTATAAATTTTGTCAATCCCAAGTCCTGAGAGACACTCATGTAGACAACCTGGGAGGAAAAGAGAAAAAAGAAAAAATATATGGCTCTTTTTCAGGCTGGTAACAGACTGAGCATTGAGACTCCCCGACTCATGGCTGAAACCACAGTGAAGCATCAGGCTGAAATCTTGCTCTCACGTGAAAGACTGGACCAGAGAAAAATCCTTCAGCCTAAATGCAAAGATCCATATAGAGCAACTTCAGATGAACGAGCAGAATAAATTCTTCCTGTGGCCCTAAGACATGCCACACGGTTGAGTTGGAGCTTATATCCACTTGTTAGGAAGGAACGGGCACACATTCATAGACACAAAAACCCAACCAAGCAAATCCAACCCCCGTCCCCAACCCCAAAGAGCAGCTCTGGCTTTTTCCAGGATGCAAACCCTTCAAAAGCCTGTGAATCGGCAGAGCCTTAACGCAGCTCTTGAGAATCAGCCAGAACACATTGCACAATCTGAACGCCTGCCTGTTTGAAGCCCTACATCCACAGGGAGTCCAGCTCTTGGAAAAAAAAGATTACATAAAAAAAAAAAAAAGCATAAACCAGGGGCTACTGAGTATTATCTTGGGTATATAATTCTCAGGTCTTTTAATCTTACATATAAGTATACATTGACTAAATAAATCCCACAGTGAGGAATCAGATACAAGAGAACATTTAAAAGTTATTATGTCAGGATTTTTAAAAATATTGAAGTGCTGAAAAAATCTTATCCTGATTTAGATTTATGAAAGAATATCATAGTTGCATCATTCCTTTCAAGAGCTTGAAGCTCTCAATTGAACATAGTCACTATTTTTCCTTCCTGTTCTCTTATTTATAGAGTGTACTATATCTATACCCTAAATTGTCATAACTAAGTGGTGCCTCTTCAACTCCTATTTGTGGGACCTTGTTTATTCCCACATGAAGTTGCTACTGTTCTTTAGTATTTTTCCTTCCTGTTCTTATCAGCTTAAGATAATAGCATGGTTATAGCTTTTAAAAACTTGTTTATGATTCATTTCTTCTGAATGGCTCATCTGATAATTAGCTTTTTTTCCTCTTAAAGCATTATGGAGCAAGTTGTAGTCTTCATTTTACTGTTTAGCAACGTGGCTGGTCCTGGTGAAACAGTCAAGGCTGACAGCCAGTGCTCTTCTGAATTAAGATGAACATCTGCTGTACGTGATCATTTTAACGTAGGATGCAATGTAAATATCCACAGCTTCAATTTAGTTCTCCAAACCAGAAATTGAACTACTTAGAGACATAGTTTGCCTGCTACCTGATGCAAAATGTTCTGCATTTTCTCATCAACAATCATCTGCATATTTACCCCTGCTTTTGCTTTGGGATTTCCTTCAGATCCATTTTGGTTTCTGGTTTGGTATTTTTTCATTTATTTAAAAAAAAACCCAAAACAAAACCAACACATCATTTGGGAAGAGAAACTCAAAACCCAAAGCACAGCAATCAACCTGCAGTCCTCTAACGCTTTTATTTAACAATGACAAATTAAATAGGTGTGGTAGGATTTGCGCTAGTGGTACTTTAAACGTGTACAACACAGAGCTCCTTAGCAAGCCAGACTTCCGACTTTGAAAAAAACCTGTACGTTCATGCATAGAAAACGTGACTACAGGGGTCTTAGATGGAGCCTTCCCTTCCATAGCCATGGTATTAAATACTTAGTGTTTGCAACTGCACATACGTTTCTGTTTCTGTATTTATACTACTGCAGAAGCCTTTTCTGCTCTTCCTATGAACCGTCTCAAATACCTTCGCTTTTTCCTTTTTTCAGTGCTGCAAGCTTTGAGGATGAGGATCTTTACTAATCAGCCATAGACTTACATCCTTTAAATTCTCTTCACTATTAGGGGCAGCCGTTGCTCATTTAGGCTGGGGATAAGAGAGAACAGACTTCTAAAATAACAGTAAAAGTGACAACATCTGACCCATGCATCTTACAAAGCAAGCAAGTAGGATGGGATCAACACAAAACAAGAAATAGGAAATTTAGACTAAGCATTCTTACAAAAGGTTTCAAAACATTCTCCTCGGATATTCCTGTAATAGAAAAGCCCATCTGTTCTGTACAAAGCTAATGAAACCACTTGGCATAATGTGATTTTACTGCCCTCCTCGTTGCCCAAGAAGTCCTTCTCAACTGATAAAAAGACACCTATAATGTAATGTTGACTCCCATTCTTACTTGAGTTAATAAATTACCTTAATGGATAAATGCTTTTAATTTAAGATCTTAAATATTTCATAAATTTTAATTTTTTTTAAAGATTAACAGAGAAAGGAAGTTAAAATTGATTTATCATGAGATCCAGGTCATTTTAAAACCAGATACGTTAACAAGGATAATAGTTTCTTTTTTAGTCTAGATGAAGGCAATTTATGAGCACTGGGAAATTTTGCAGATTGCCTGTGGGTAGAGCTTGGCATCTGTGTAATTATGTGGGATCTCTGAAGGCATTTAAAGGCCAATTGGCTGCTTTTAAATCATCTCTTTAAACTGGTGACAACTAGGATATAAAGATTTTGTGGCCAAATGAAAGAACTGTATTTCAGTGTTGCCAATTCTGGCCCAGCAATTCATGAGCCTTGAAAGTTCATGCCTGGATATATTTTGTAGGATATATATTAAAAATTAATCACAAAATTGATGTTGGAAAAGACTAATTAATTAATTTTAAAAGAAATGAAAACATTCTAGAGCCATTGGAGCAAAATTCGCATCAGTGAATGCTTTAATTATAGGAAGTAACTGACAAAGCTTGCCTGGTTACAGGGATCAGGTCCAGGAAAAGCAGGTTTTCTTGGCCTGTTCTTCATATATTTCTTCGTGTATGCCCACGAGTATTAGCACTCTGGCTATCTATCAGAAGGGAATTACTGTGCACATTGTTGTCAATCTGTTCATAATTAGACTTCCACACGCACGCTCTAACACATGCACTGAATGATCTCCAGAGGTCCCTTCCGACCCTGACCATTCTGTGATTCTGTGAATCATTCCCAGTATCCAATTTTACTGCGTATTGTATTTTAAAAGACAGAAGAAGCCGTTTCCTGCCTTCCTGCCTCCATGGGGTTCATATTGTATATAATAGAGAGATATACATCTCCCCGTCACCTCTTTAGATTACAATAAGGCCCTGTACATTGGTTCAGTTCTACTCAATTTCTACATTGCAACTCAGCTGTGTATTTTCTTATGGTTGCTAATGATCACTTTGGTTACACACACTAATTAAAGGATATTATAGTATGACTCAAATCGATTTTTCAGTAAAAGCTATTTTGAACACGTGGTTCAGCGTACTGACGAGCGTTGACTTTCTCACACTAGAGATACACTGATGTACACCAGTGCTGACTGCTTCTAGTTCACCCACTAGCTTTTACTGCCCAAGAACCGGACCACGTGGCATCGCTCAGCACAGAGGCACGGAAGGGCAGAGTTTCACTGCTAACAAGCGCTTTGTGGTCAGACCTTCTGCATCCACTCATGAGATTCTACTGCTTTTGACCACAAGCACCAGGCAGCTGGATGCCGTGGTGCAGCTGCTAATGCACACATCCTCCTGGGCAAGCTGGTCTGTTTAAGGTACAAAACCAACACACCAGCACAGCTACGCATAAGGCATGATGCTGAAATGAAGGAAGGAAAAACAATAAATTGAGAATACACTCCTCAAAAGGCTGTCATTAAAGGTATCATACGTTGATCTTCCCTACAATTTTCTGTGTTGTCTATTATGAGCTGTATCAACTCATGTCTTTCATGCATTATAAATCTGATAAATCCAGAACAACTTCCACCAAAATGTCAGCAGAACAAACTACTACAGAAGAGGGTTTTCTTCACAGAAAATTGCAAATGCCTGTATTACTTTTGATTAGAGCATCAAATTTAGGGATTGGTGTTTGAAGAAATAAGGGACTATACTACTCTTTGCTGTAAGAAGAAAAAAATAAACAAACTAGTTACTAGTACTGCTAGGCAAGTATCATTTATTTCGCTGTAATTTATAGAAGGAATGAAGAAATGCTTGTCTTGATGCAAAGCAAAAATTGCTTTACTTTTATTGAACGACCGGGTTTTGAGCTACTCCTAGAGATCTATTTCTATTTGTCATTGAATCACAGAATTCCAGAACTGCAGGCAGCACCAGGAAACCATTGCATGAATTCTACTTTGCTTTGTTCCTGACAGAGTTTTGTATATCTTGTTCTTAAAATCCTCTGATGATGAGGATTTCCCTGATTTTCTGAGCTAAGCTATCCCTATTCTTAATTGTCGCCAGAGTCATAGAAGCAGCAGGTTATGGTAAGGTTGCCATTTCTGACTGGTTCCTTTGATTGGTTGTATGACAGAGTGATGACCACTACAAAGAATCAAATTCAGTTAATCAGTTCCCTTCTCTCCTAAGAAACCAAACAACTCCTAATTTGGTCAAGAAAATTCTTATAATTACTTTAGGTTTGCTTGAAAGCAAAGCAGAATATTTTATTTTTTTTTTACTTCCCCAAAACATTGCATTTTGAATGATTTCAAAAAGAAAAATGAATCAGCATCTTATTAGTACAGTATTTGATGGCTTTATCATGTCATCATGCAACGTATATTCCTCTCTAATCAAACTACAAGGCATTTTACAGGGGCTAGAGGATAACATAGGTACATAATAGGACTTGCATTTCTCCATTTAAAAAAATATATTTTGAAATTGAAATGTCAGCATTTTGATATATTAGAATTTCAAGTGAGATGGAAATCCTACTTTCCACTTTGCTTTATCATCTTGTTCTTTATATCATCTACAATTCCTGCACAGAAACCTCAGGTTCATATAAAAATCATATGAGAACCTTAACTACCAGCTTTGAGAATACAGCTGAAATAATTATGCAGAAAGAGGTTTGAATAAAGAGAATTAAAGTAGTCAAAAATTGAAACCTGAATTCTCGCTTCTGCAGTTACTCAAAAATATCATAATAATCTTAGCTCTGTCAGCAACTATGATGGTTTATGAATACAAGGTTGATAATAACATTAATTTTATTATAATTAAGTGCTATTGCAGCACAATATTTCTTTATGGAATTCCTGTGTTTCTTCACAGAGTTTGTGGCATAAAATGAGGGCAATTACATTTACTTCCTTTGTAAAGTGATTTGTGATCTACTGATGAAGCTGTTGTATGAAAGAGGTAAGTATATTATTACTAAATCATATGGCTCAGTACATTAGTAATGCAATTATCTCTTCATAAGCAAGGAAAAGAGTAAATGGCTTCTTTGCTCATGAACTGAATTCACAACACGATTCCCACTGCTGCATCTTACCATTTAACAAAACTCTAACTGTCCAAGTCTCTCATCTATGGTATAGTTAAGAATTCAGGTATTTTTAAAGTGTTACAGTATTTTAAAAATAATGTAAGACTGATAAAAAACAAAATTAAAATTTCATCCATATTTTCACTCTAAATATAGAGGATAATTTCCAGTAGCTCTTGTGTGACCGAGAAGATTATTTTCAAAATGCATTTGTGGAAAGGTCTCATCCCAGGTAGTCGAAGACTTAACACACAGGAGGGTTTACCTAACTTTTAGACTCACAATTGCCAGACTGGAAGTGGGAGCCTCCAGTAAGGCTGCCTCCAGTAAGGCTGGCACAACTGACCTGATAACTGCATTGTGTTGAATCCCTAAGTGCACACCAGCTCGCTGGAGTGACCATCTGGGTCTCATAGGTATGAGCTCCACGGTCACCACAGCCCCATCATCAGAGTTAGAGAGAGCTCTCAACGTTTTCCTTGGTTTTGTCATGGAAGGAATTAATTCAGCTTGGACAGTCTGTTCTCATCACCTATAATCTTAAAAACAAGGAAGAGCAACAATGTCTTTTGTTCTGCACCGTCCCAGTTTTATGCTGCCAGTGACAAATCCTTGTTAAGGTCAACAACCTGACCTGCACAGCATCCTTCCCACAGTCATCTCCACTCAAACACCGGCTGTTCTAGGACCGCCTGGCACCACTGGAAATGGTTTTAGTGTTTCACTCATAGTCCACGCTGCCTTTAGGCCAACGTGCCTGCACATACTGAGCACCTAAGGGCAACAGCAGGAAATTCACCCACAAATCTTCAGAGGAGTTACTGTCCTTCCTGATCTGATCCAAAGTAACCGAGAGAGCAGTCAGGACCCCATCAGCTCAAAGAGCAAATTCAGCATCAATGTATTCCTGACATTGCTTTTTTTAACCATGACGCAAAGCTGTCTCAGCTAACTCCGCCTAGCAAGACAGTTAAATTCCCTACAACTTGTTTCTTTTCAGGGTTTGTTTACAGCTGCTGGGCAGGTTTAACCTGTGCAATGCCTGCAAATCTATCCAAGACGATTCTTACTTGCTTTGCGCATTTAGGGGGTTTGAAGACTAAACAATAAATAAAGTCAATCAAGAACAGAAAGCATAGTTATTGGTACAGCTTAATTTCATGTTCTAACCTTCACTGTTCTGTGACAGAGCTCGTGAACAGTGAAATGACACCTAACCTAAACCATCAATAGTAGAAAATTAATTCATACAGCTGTCTATGATTTAAATAAGCAAGTAGGCATTGATTTTGTTTATGGCAGTAGTGGACACAACCAGCAATAGCTATTGATGTTTCAGCTTAAGGTCAACTTCAACATTAACAGCACAAGACTCTAACAGAACAATTTAGTTTGGATTACAGTTTCAAATGATTTATTTAAGGTTCTGACACCTTTAAAAATGCTGTTAGTTATTAAAACGTGATTTACATTCTGCCCCATAAAAGCCAAAAAGGATACCAATAATATACCAGATTTAATATTGTATTTATCAGTTTTCTACAGCAGAGTAAAATAGAAAAGAAATATGGCTAATCATGACTTACATCCAGTTCTTAGCATTCAAGTATAAAATTTAAAAATGTACTATGGATTAACGGTCTCTTCATATGCCTCATGACAATTTTGTGACATGAGTTGATCACAAATCATTTTGAGGCACAGACATTTCTTTAATGGAAAACTGACAAGGGCAAGTTAATATCTCTAAAGGTACAGGGAGTTTGAAAATTGAATTTTAACTGTACTATGGGTGATAAAATAACCTTTAGATTACAGGTACTGCAGACTACAAGCCATGGGACAAATTAAATAGGAGTGCTTCTTTGATTCGGCATTAGTCAAAATTATATTTTCTTTAAAAAAAAAGGGAAATTTTAAATTTAGGGTGGGTTTTTTTCAGCCTTTCATAGTTAGAAATTATACCTGAGCTTTTTTATTGTATTTAGCAGGTGAAGGATAAATAGAAATATTCAGTGACATTTCCTGGGTTTGGTGAATACCTTTCTGAGAAATTACATTAAATACCAATACTATCACTGACATATTTCCTTCACAAAAGCTTTCGGAATTTTCTCAGCTATTCTTCAGATAATAACCAAGCTTCACAAATCCCCTTAAAACAGCAGCAAGTAATCCACTGTCCCTAGAAAATGATACATTCCCCTTTGCTTGCAAGGCATGGTTCACTACAAAGAACATGTTCTTCCAAATCACCCATATACTTTGTGGAAATTGAGCCAAAATATTTCTTCTTAATTACTCCAACAGATAAAAGCAGTGCAATGAGTGCCTCAGCTGCAAAGCGAAACTCATCCTTAGTAAGAAAGGGGACATGGGTGGTGGCTCTGGCATAATTTCTGCCTGCAGTAAATGTGAAGACTATACCTTGGTGAAGTTTTGCTGCTCCACCTTCTGCCTCTTAGAAATGTTCTTGAGGTACGTGAGGGCAAGAGGAAAGTGTCAGCAGGTTTTCTAGATCTCCTTTACAAGTCAGTAAGTGATAGTCATAAATTCATTGCTGCCTGTGGCCATTGCTCTCTACACACCAGAAGCTCACAGGGGGCTAGAGCTGAGAAGGGCCAACAAGCAGGATGTTTGGGCTTGAAGAGGCATAGGATCTCAGCCACCAGCCCATGAAGGCTTTGTACCTCTCCTTGGTCCTGTCCTTCTTCACAGCTGCCCTCGGCTACCAGAGTTCTTACATCCATAGCTCACTGAAGGGTCAGAATCTCAAAGACCTGAGGTCAAAACCTCAGGAACACTGAATGCATTTTTGCAGTTATTATTCACTGTGTTATCTACAACTAAATAAAATAAACACGTCCAAGTCATTCTCAACTTTTACATATGTATTTTTTAAAAGAGGTTTGTAGAATGTCTGTTAATATCTTTCTATGAAAAGACTACCAAGATTATATTTTTTCTATCTTTTCCTAGAGAAACCCTCCACAGAGCTGAAAATTGGAAAGTAATAAAAGTGAGCATAGAATCGTAGAACCGTCTAGGTTGGAAGGGACCTTTAAGACCATCAAGTCTAACCATCAACCCAACACTGCCAAAACCCACCACTAAACCATGTCTCTAAGCACCACGGAGCGCTTGTAAGGATGAATTTCAGACCTTTAGTCGCCTTTTATCATCATGAAGTTTTCATCTTGTTTTCTTCAAGGTTTACACGTTCAATATTAAATAAGCAAAGGTAAAAAACCCTTGTATTTGAGTAATATATTAAGAAGCATCAATATCTAACTCAGAAAAGTTTCTTGCACATAAATCTTTGAGGCACGCTAAAAACAGAGTTTTAACAAGTGTAACAAAATCAAACAGTAGTCTAAAATGTCTAATTTTCAGGGGTTATGATATCTATATAGGACTTTATCAGCAGCTGATTTTGAGGGTTTTTTTTATTACCCATTCAGGTTAGACAACTAACTGTTCTAATCATTCTCGTGGTTGCTTCATTAATACAAGGTACTCACCAGGCCAAAATCCAAACAGTGTTTGCATTGCTTACATACCTAAGTCACTGGGTTAAATCCCCATTCCAAATGAACAGAGGTGCTATGTTTCTGTGCAATAGTTCTATCAAGTCTGAGACATAGCAATAAAGAGATTAATTCCTGCACGTTCCCAGTTCTCAGATACCCAATTCCTCTGCATCCTCAGAGCACTCTGCAGACCCCAAAGTTCCTTCTCCTCTGCTTGCTGGGCAGAAACAGCTACAGGTTTAACACACTGGGCACATTAAATTCACTGAGGCTGGATCTGTATGTCTGCACCAAAGCAAATATTTCTGCTCCCGGGTACTACAGTGTCTTCTGCAGGAAAACTGTTGCCAGGCTCCCGTGGGCCTATAGCCGTTACACAGGCACGAGATCTGCACAGGGAAAATCCTGCCGGTCTGAGAGCAAATAGCCCAGTTCATCGAAGTTCGGTGCAGATAAATATTACATGTTAACTGCGAATTATTTTCCTCTCAGGTCTTACACGCATACATTTTTATCTACACAAGGCCACCGCTTACATGATCAAACACTTACATCACAGCAGATAAAGCATAAACCAAACATAGTGCATGGGATACACACAATTTCATTTCATTGCTTTCATGTGCAAGGAGTTTGCAAGCCACCATGCTAATTGGAAGCAGCAAACATTGTTTTGTAATTAGTAAAAGGAAGCCACTCTTTTCCCAATCTGCATTCAGTTTCTAAATAAATACTAATTAGAAATCAGTATTCCACTTAATTGAATTGTCAAAGACTTTTGTTAAGAGGTTCTTCATGTATTTTAAAACATTCACAATTGCAGCAGAATTCCCAGAAAATCTAGCAATAACTTGAGCACATTGTTGACATTGACAAAATGACATTTTATGAGCGGGCTTAAAGTATTTTAGAATCCATGGTTCCCAAGTCACCTTAGGACAGCATCCAATATTGAAACTATCAAGAATTTACTAGCTACTTGCTATACAACTGCTCATTCTTTACCTGAAGAATGAGTATTTCTGGGTGCAGAAAACAGAATTCTGATAATTTTTACTATGCTGGTTATGAAGTACACCAGTACCTTTACTGAAGGGGGGGGGGGGGGGAATAAAAACAGATCTGGGGGGGGAGGGGGGGAATCAACAGAACTGGAAACAAGGCAACAAAAATCACAAGTTTACTTGGTCACGTGCCTGAAACTTGGTGGTCAGAAACTAACTCTTTTGCCATTATATGATCTTTCTAAAATACTTATTACTTTCTATCTTAGCAACACTGAGCCTGCTTATATTCATATCTAGTACCTTTGTTGAGTTTTCTTTGTGTCTGTCATACTACTTTATCACTTAACAACCTACCTAAATTAAATACTTCATGGATTTAGATCTGTGCAACTACCGCTGGCCCTAAGACACCGGAAAATTTATTGTGCTAATTATTTCTCATATTTTATCACTGTGAAGCATTTCAGTGAAATGAGGATGTAGATCCCATGCTACAGTATCCTGAAATACTCTTTAAACATGGACAGAGAAATGTCATTTTCTCCTGGTGTTACCTGGCAGACAATGGCTCCTTTTTGCTGTGCATCAGCACAACAAAGCATTCACATTGACCAGCCTGAAGGGCACGAATCACATCAATGAATGAACCATTATTATGCACCCTGTTATTATATACTGCATATATATATATAATGCATTATATAGCATTATATACTGCAGCATTAGCAAGTAAGCTTACATGATGACCTTCTGCATGGCACCCATAGCAGAGATACATCACAGTCTTAAGGATTATTTAAGTTGTAACAAGCATTTTACACGTCTAAAGGCTTTAAAGCTAGAAGGATGATCACACAGATCTTGTTCAATCTCCCATATAACATAGGCCACAGTTTTCTCTCTTCAAAATCCACTGCTGAATTGATTCTTTTCTCTGAAGACTTTGGAGGTAAATCCAATAAAACAGTGACATGCCTGAAGTGGGACCTTGCACTTTCTGCAGGAAGCATTCTTGGAAAATACAATGGTCTCAAAGGGACAAGCACAGCCTTCTAATAAGGTCAGAACTCACCTAAGAACTAATAATAGCCTAAGAAAACTTCCATTTTTGTTAATACAATATTTTTGAGGATAGCTGAGAATCAGTTGTTATCCTTAACTTTAATGGGATTATTTCCACTGAGTTCTGTTCTCGTATTCCCATAAGAGAAGAGCAGAATAAGAGCTCTTTGGAAAGGCTTTACTAAATCAGGAAAGAGAACATTGACCAACATAGCAAGAAACTGCATCTCAGTATAACATATGCGCTGTCTAATGTAGTAGTGGTATTTTTAGATAAGAAACAAACCAGCTGTTCTGCTATTAACATACATAATAATGATGACAGAGATGTCATCAGCAACCACACTAAGAAAAAAATGGGGTGGGTGGGTTTTTTTTTCTCTTTTCAGTTTTACCAGGTGGTCTTTTATCCATGAACTGAAAAGAAAGAAGAGATGATGAACACAACTAGCTTTCCAAGATGAAAATACCACTTTTTCTTACTATAATTTATATCACCAATAAAAAACAATATAGAAGAATAAGACTATATTTATTGATGCAGATATAGTTCTAGGAAGTATATTGTATGAACTGGGACTGAGTCAAAAATATCTGAAACACATCAGTAGAGTGGGAAGTAAATTTGCATCAGGAAAGTTTCAGTTGAATATCAACAAGAAAATATATTATGCAGTGGAATAGGCCTAGTATCAGAGAGGCACGTAAAACTCCAGGAAAAAAAACAGCACTTGCAGACGTCTGATCTGAATGACCAAGTTCACTTAACTAAAATCATTTTTCAACAGCACCTATAACGCCAGTCTTTATATATAGAGTATTCTTGGGAACTGAGCTTTCCATCACCCAATTAAGATAACAAGTGGAAACCATAGACATGAATTTCATTTTAAACATTCCTGAAAGAATATAATTTGCTTGCCTATCTAGGAAAAATGAAGTATCTGAAGTCACAGATCCGCCAGAACTCGCATTTGTAAAGCAGATGATAGCAGGAAATATTCCTACAATTAAGCCCGTGATTTGATCTCTGGAGGCTACAAGTTGAAAGTCAGGTTATTGTACCCTTAAATTCAAAGAGAGACAACTACTGCAATGGTCAAAAGCAGTTGTTTCCCACCTCCCCACTGAAAAATCTTGAAATCCCTCCATAACATTTAAGCATTTAAGTGAATAAATCAATCAAGGGAGCAACTAGTTCCACTGGCGATTAAAAAGTCAGCACAGGAGAGTGCAAATTGAAGTCAAAGAATTAACACCCTGTTGTGTGTAGAAAGGGAAATAGCCACGGTTTTACAAAGTGAAGAGGAATATATGAAAATAAGATCATTTAACCAGGAATATCAGCTACACATTGTACATTGGAAGTCACCTAAAACAACAGAAAGGCACAAAAATATGTATGCTGATTAAATGCTTAACTTCCACCTTTTCAAAGGAGAACACAAAAAGTTTTACTATCCAGAAGATGGATTTAAGTCACACTACTTTCAACGTTGCAAACACGAAAATGCCAATTTTATTTCCATCACAATCAGTAGAAGCTTTTAAACTTTCAGCATTCTCACTTCGACATAACTAAAGCTTTATTCCTGGGCATATCTAGAAACACTTCAGGCTTGACAGGCCTGGGCAGCTACACTCAATCAAAACTAACTCCTGGTCATTGGTTCTAGGAATAAAGTTTTATTGCACATGAAGCAATAAGTGCAAAGCATACCTATGTGTTGGAATATGAACAAAAGGGTTGATTTGATGTAATAAGCATTAAACAAAGAGAAGGTTTTGGTGGTGTATTTTGGTTTTCTTTGTTGTTGTTTTGTTGGGTTTTTCTGTTTACACACAGGGAACATTTTATAAGGGGCAAAATTGACTATGGAATATGACAAGGAGGAATACGTGTAAGATGAATGAAAGGAAACTGAAGAAACCATAAAGTAATTCAAATCTTAAAAATGTTCTTCCAAAAAGAAAAGAAGCAACAACTAAACAACGTGTTTGTCTTCAAAAAGGGTATGTGAATTAAATGACTAGCAAATTACAGAAGTAGGAAAAAGATGAATGTACAGCGTACCAAATTCGGTGGTGGTGGTGTTGGGAGGGAGGGTCCTTCAAGAGGAGGTGGCACTAAAACACAGTGTACCAAATTTGGTGGCGGTCCTTCAAGAGGAGGTGGCACTAAAATCCTAGTGATTGAGTAGTTCAAAATGAGATCCAAAAAAGCCAGAGAAAGTGTGTCTCTGATGATATAGAAGAACATGATAACGAACATGTTAACACTACCAAATTATTAAAACTTTTGGTATCATATCTTATAAGTATCATCAATGAAATAGCAAAGACAGGAAATACAAGAATAATGACAAATGTCAATTTATGCAAGCAGTCAAGAATAGAGATGTATTTTAACATATCAGAGGAATCGATTACCAAACTAATGTTAACACAATTATTTTTTTACATCACAGAACAGAAAGGAAGGAATCGATTACCAGACTAATGTTAACACTATTTTTTTACATCACAGAACAGAAAGGTATCAGGTACTTGAAGGCAAAAAAATGAATAAAATACCAGTAAATAAAATTCTAGTAAAATACCAAATGAAAAATTCAGAGAAGATGAAGTATTTTTAAGATGATGGAACCATCAAAACCTAATTTTCTGAAAACATATCCTTTAACCCAATTTCTTATTTTTCTTAGAGAAACAGGGGAAGCAGAGGGAAAAAAAAAATGAATAAGGTAGATCGATCTAAATTCCAGCCAAGCACTTGATATAGCAGGAACAATTCCCTATTGTGTCTCATCCCTTTGATAATACTTGAAAAGCTGCAAAAGGGACAGAAATGGCCTAAAGCATCCACCAGGCATAAAGATGGAGAACTAATAAAATGTTGTTTGTTGCCTTATCTTAAAGAATGAAAGCGCTGTTACGATTATTTTCTCCCCCGAGTTAGAGACAGGGCAATTCCCTCGCACTGCTGAGAGCGCAGGCAGCGCAGGTGGGGTTTAACACGCTCGTTTGCACCTCTCTTTCTAATTTTATACCAACAGTTTCCAGCTTCTGTGCGTATTTCTCTTAGCATATAATAAAATCTTATCCTTGAAATTTCTTTGCTTTAGAAATGCATACTGCTGGATCAAAAATACAAATTAACAGGCAACTAATAGTTAAAAATATATGCTAGATACCTTAATGTTCATAATATCCAGGGAAGGGTTCTAGTGAGGTTTTACTTTAAAAGGTGGGGAAATGTTGAGTAAGCACGAGGAAAACACAAGAAGTTAATAAAATCTGGTGGTGAGGTTATCACTGAAGAAAGTAATTTGACCTAGAAAGTCTGGAAATAAAAGCAGAAAATAAACTGAGTTGGAATGTGGCAAGCAGAGAGCGTTATCTGGACAGCAGCCACACCGAAGGAGGGAGGAAGCGATAAAATGAGTCCTATTAAACCCACAGTTAAAAATGCAACGTGGAAGCAAATATCAGACTGGTGTTCACACAAGTGTCAGGAAGACATGAATGCAGTGTAATCTTTTATAAATAGCTCTAATGGTAGCAGATTTGAAATACTTCATTTTATTTATGATTTCTCAGTCAGTTTCAAAAGAAAAACCCCAAACCCAAAGCCCAAATTAAAGGAATAATCTGTTACTGAAAACTCGATTTACTTGAAGTCTTCAGCTATGTTTTGGTAGTTGAACAACAAATACAGGTGGGGGAACAAAGTAACTATACACATAAAGAGGAGAGTTAAAAGCCAAGAGCTAAGCCAAAGAAATAAAATCACAAATAAAGGTGAAATAAGATAAAAAGTAAAACTTAGGTTGAACAAGAATGCCCCACCTATGAGCTATATCATATTTAGTCAACCGGGCAAATGAAAACCTATATCAGCACAATTGAAAATCTGTTCCAGCTCAAATTTTACTTCATTTTGTAACTGAAAATCGGGGCAGAAGTAGTCTCAGTGGACTCCAAAACACTGGTAAAGACAAATCAGAAAGCCTGTGGCAGTGGCTGGGCATCCTGGCCAGCAACCTTTAACAGGTGTTTCTTTGGCTCACTGCAGGTATTTCTGTGCTCCGTTTCTGGCTGCGCGTTTCCGAGAAGTTCAGAGCGCTGCCTGGCAAAAACTCTGCACTGTACCTAAGGTGAATGTCTGTAGAAACACCGTATTAAACTACAGTTACGCAGAACGGCTGCGCTGAAGCCTCCATCATTAAATTGAGGCTAAATGGTTGAACCATTTGAACCTCTCGGCTGCTCTGCTGTGGAGATGCGTATCACGGCAGCAGAAAGGTACCTAAGCTGAATGAGAACATTAGGAGTGTATGTTTTAACAGAAGATATTTTGAGAAATTACCAGTCCCGTGACTGGCGTTTACTGAGCTGAGGATTGGATCTGAGCTGAAATTTTGGAATACATAATAAATAGAAAGTGGAATAGAAAACATTTTTCAAAAATACTGTAGTGAAAAAAAAAAAAAAAAAAGGCAAGTAAAAAACCCCCCTTCTGGACAGTTCTGCTTTCTTAAATCTTTGAATGAGAATCCAAGGAGCTTTGGTGTATCTGGATCTTATGAACCTTACTGAATGAGCAACGCATAGACATCAATCATTTGCCAAATGCTCCGGAAAAGACCACACATCAAAAACCAAACTAACTAGATAAAAGACATTTAATAAAATTTGCCAGTTTTGCTCCGGGTATTTACAGTCATCGACCAGCAACACAAACCCTACATAGTAACCTCGGCTTGTTGCTGCATTTCTGATTTCAATTACTTCTCTTCCCCACTTGCACTATAGCAGCACATTCAGTTCAGTAATGGTTTGAGTCTGCTGAAGTGGAGGCAGGAAAAAAATAACCATTTTGCCAGAGCACTCCACATTTCTACTGTTCCCTAATTGGCCAGAAGCCAGAAAAGTAGAAGTTGGGAGTAATAACACCTATAACCTGCATAGTTTATTTTCTTTCTGGAAACAGTCACAGCATATTTGTAGATGAATATCCCTAGTTTATGTTGTAATAGAAGCTTCTGTGGGTATTTTTATGCTTTTTTCTATTGAACGAGACAGTTTTTTGTATTCTAGGCAGTATTCAGGGCCTGTGTAGGTTTTTAAAATATTCATTATAATACTGGAAATGTCAGAGGGATGAATTAAAAACAGATCATTATGTCAAGTATGTAGATATAAAGCATGCTAAAAGTATCAGCTAATCTTAATGCAGAAAGCAAATTCATGAGGGAAAAATTACTTTATTAGGAATAAATTTAAGTATTAGGGATGCTGAGGTGCAAGACAGAGATTACTACAGAGCAGCTACCACAAAGTTGTTCTGACAACAGGAATTTATGGGCAGCAAGCAGTAGTTTGTTTTCCCACCACTTTTCAAAAAGGGTTGCATAAGAGCCAAACATTGGTTGACTACTTATGAAACACGGTTTTAACAAGCATTTGCTTCAGAGGTTATGCATGATACAATAAATTGATGCTTCTGATTATCCATAATAAAACAAACCTCTATCACTACAACACTGTCTTAAATAGTGTCTGGAGTAGAATGAATAATGCTAGGGTTTCTTATTAGGAATTGTACTCGATCACAACTCATTCTGAACAAATTTCATTTCAAGCATCTCCCATCATATTTTCCACATGCACTTTACATGTGCTGACTGTTACGGTGTTGTTCGTAGAGGGATGCACTGGAAAACCATTGACTTTGCAGGGCTCGTTACCTGCCTAAAGATGCAGAGAAGTAACTAGGGGGATGTTCAGAGTGCTTGAGTGTCTTCAAGCAAATAATGAGCACTGAAAAGCTGACCTAAGCATTTTACTTACCACTTACCTATTTTATTGCACTGCGTCAACTAATTTCATCTGTGTCTCAAATTAATTTCTACCCTCCATTTCCTCCCCACGTGCATTTTTTCCCCTCTAGTTTCATACATGGATTTCTCCAGGAAAGACCAAAACAAATGCCACATAAGAAAAATAATTAATTTCAGGATTCCTCACTCAGGTCGTCCCCAACAATGTTTTCCAAAACAACAATATTTATAACCAGTGAAACTGCCAGGAACATACAACAGTCAACTTTGGGTTTTTTTGTTTTTGTTCTTTTCTGTGTAGCAATTCAACTTTGATGGAAGAAACACAGCCTCTTACATCTTTGAAAGATGCCCAGCTATTAACACCCTTATTTGCATGAGGTAGTGCCTTAGAAAATCTTCCCTGTGGTTTAAGTGTTCAATATCAGCGTACTTGAAGAAGCCTGGGAGTATGATTCAGGCACTCTACATCATGGAAGAATGAGTATCATTTTTGGAGTCACCCTTGATTTCAGCTGAGAAAACCCTGATATTAGGGGCCAAAGCATCCCCAAAGATTTCCTTTTCAACTGGCTCCAGATAAAAGTCGGTTCCTCACATTGTATCTACACAATCTAGACATTTATGCCAGGCTTCACTTTGTAGAGTCTAATTATTTAGATTTTTTTTTTTTTTCCCTGTAACCTAGATTTTAGTAAGTAAGCTGTAATTTCTCTGCTGCAGCTTCAGCAGCTTCTTTTTCTAACCTTATATCCAAAAGAGCTATAATAACCTGTAATAAAATCTGGCTCCGGTTGCCTTTGGAACACTATTGAATAAGTTTAATGGCAGTAGCATGGAAAAGCACACCACGCGTACGTGATGGATAGCTCTCCTCTATTGCTCTTACACATGAAAATTGGCATACAACTTACTGGCCAACTCAGCAAGTCTCACCAAATACAGGCAATTCAGCTTTTCAGGGACAGGGTACATCATATACAAAATTACACATCTCAGGGAAGAGAGGACTATTCAGTAAATTCCTCCAGCTCTTTAGCTTTACTGAGAGCCCAACAATGTAAAGTCTTATTTCTAGAGTAAAAATAGAATTTTTCCACTGTTTTCTAAAATTTCTGGCTGAAATTTAATCTACTCCACAGGCAATGCCCTCATAGCTCACAGCTTGGAGTCATGTTGAAATAAGAACTCCTTTGGTGGAGAAACAGTCTGTGCTGAATTGCTGCACTGCTGCGATTAGACCACTTCTGGAAATTAAGCTTCCTTTAGGTGTCTCCATATTACTTTACTGCTTGTAGTACAGAAAGCAAGGGTCAAAGCATTTCATTGCAGCCCAAGCAGACCTTGAAGATTATGATTTTTAAGTACTATAAATATTTATGCTAAATATCTAATCTACTATATTAAATTATCATGTGTCAGTAACAAGAATAGCAGTGGGGTTTTTGACTAGCTCTCCTTAGACAGTTTCTTGCTGTACTCCTGTATACATGGAGTATACTGAGAGTACTGAGTATGTATACTGAGTATACATGGAGCTACTGATAAGAATACCACTCTACATAATACACATTTTGTGATAAATCCTGCATCAGAACACACAAAGCTATTTTATTCTGAATTTATTACATTTAAAAAGCCCTTAGCGCAAAGTGAGGAAGGAAAATTTCTTTCATAAGTAGTTTGTAGTAATTTCTTCTGCATTTTTTTGACAGAGGAACAGTGACAGAGCAGCAGCACAATATAACAGAAATCTTTTCTGATACGTTTTCTTTCTCAACCCTCCCCCCCCATGGTTTTCCATACACCACCCTTAGTTTCTAATCCTATCTGGAAAATAAGATTACTCAAAGAGATCTATGATCTATGATGCAGAATGACATCACTTGAAATTTGATAAAACCACGGAGAGAACCAACAAGGTACTGCCCAAAGAACCTCTGTTTCAGTGCTAAGGCTGTAGAGAGGCTTTCAGTGTCCTGCAATGCTTGAGACAAAAATTTTAGAAATTGGGATTTAATCAGCAAAACAAGATAAATTGCAAATGTGATAAATTCTATATGATTTTAAAAACTCTGTAGAAAAAGAAAACAGTAGGAAAGAAGTTAGAAGGATTCCTCTCTACATGTTTTAATAGCAAGAACTCGTATCTTTTCCATATTGCATACTTTGAACAAAGACAACGTGCAATTGCGTTTCTTGAGCATTACTTTAAATGCACAAACTGGAAATTTGGGCAAAGGTAAGAACTGAAAAACCCCCAATTATGCATCCCACAAAGATAAAAATACATTGTTCCTGACAGTGTAGGTAGAACGAGTAATGAAATAGGCACAAGGTGTTTCATATAACTTTGCCCTTTGTACACCAATATTATGTTATCTAGTAAAACTGACCTAGTGATTAACATCAGCTTTTAGTCTTTTGAAATTCATCTCCTTCACTTCCAATATAGTTTATATAAGGTGACTACATCAACCATTTTTTGAAAGCTATTGAAAATTTTCAAGTAAAAGGGTATTTTCTAGACAAAGCAAAAAAAAAAAAATTGTATTTCTCAACAGAATAAGAAAGAACCGTGTCTGTTAGTAACACAACAAAAGCAATCATCATTATTGTTCTAATTGTATTTCTCAACAGAATAAGAACGAACCATGTCTGTTAGTAACAAACAACAAAAGCAATCATCATTATTGTTCAACAGATGCTAACAAGTGCAAAACCAAAATGTGACTTTGAAGCAAGGCTCAAGGGGCACACGGCACCCTGTCTGCTATGGTGATGGGTTCTTTGCTTCCCACTCACGGTGCCAGTGGATATTAAGCAGTGATACAGAAGCAGATCAAATATAATCAGAGAGAGAATATTTACTTGCTGAATTTGTAAATATTATTCTATGACCACTGTTCCGCTGCCTATTAAAAGTTTCAGGGACCATCCTAAATGACCCGGGCTTTTGCAAACAAAACAAAATGCCAGTTATCCACACAACACAGACTGCCGCTGCATCAGGAAATCCGTTTGCTAGAGGTATTACTGCACGTAATTCTGACTAATACAATGGCTCTGCAAGTAATTCTGACTAATAATACAGGGGCACTACAGATTAGACTGGGCCCAAAGGGAGGAATCATTTATTGAGTTTCAGATATCTGCTATAAATGTCTTCGCCAGGCTGTTAGGAGTCCTATTCAAAATACAAGTTTTCCAACATTGTTCCACCGTATCGTGCCAGCCACCTTATACTTAAAATACCAATTGTGCCTCTGGATATGCAATTTCAGACAAAACCCACCAAGAATTATGACTTGGTTCTTGTCTAAGACACAGAACTAACTTAAAAAATTTCAACAAAAATACCTGAAAGTATTGTAAAATGATCACTCCCAATATTGTAAATAAGAACTCACATTAATGTCACTAAAGTATCAAAACAGGGAGCGTGAAGATGACAAGTCTTAAAAAATAGATGATAATTCACATCATGAGACTTCTTAATTGGCTGTTTTCTCAGTCTGTAAGAGTCGCTTCTCATGTATATGAAGTACAAAAAAACCCCAAAATAAACAATCAAAAAATAACAAAAAACCCCCAAAACAATTTAAATTTCCGTTTAAATTCTGAACAGTTAGGACAATCAAGCAATGTACTGACTGATAAATAGCATTGCTGTTTTAAAGATTAATTTTTCCAAAAAGCTTTGTGCACTGTCAGATTTATTCTGTGCTAGTGTATATGTGCAACACAAATTAAAAAGGTCGGTCACGCATCTTGTAGCAAGCTGATCCTTACTTCTGAAGAGCTTATTTGGGCATCTTCTGGCTTTAAGCGGAAGCAGAATGAACAAAGCTGTAAAACTTCTCTACTTCCTCTAGATACATCCTGAGGGATATATCTAATTTTTGTAGATGATATCCTGAGGGTATTTTAAAAGTTTTCATAAATTTATATTTAAAAGGAAGGAATGAAGGGGAAAAGAGGCACACTGGGGAGAAACTAGAAGTAGAGAAAGCAGCACCAGTGGAAATGGAGAAAAATGCAGAAAATGGAAAGGAAAGCAAAGGATGTGCAATTGCTGTTTTCTCATTCCCGCTCTATGTGTGGCCTACCTCAATTCCTTACTTGGAGAGATTAAAAACTGTGGACACTTACAAGTAGAGGAAAGCTATATACTCACCGATGTGTTAGTTTCTTTTTCGTGTAAAATAAACATCAGCAACGCTGGATGTAAATTATCTCCTTGTGGACAGAACCGTTACAGAGATAGTTAGCAGGGAGAGGAATCAGGGACCTTTGCTAGTATTTACTAGTACTAGTTTTACACAGGGGAGTATGGATCCTTTGCTAATGTACGCCAGCAGAGGTTTTCTGATTTTTTTCCCCAGATTAAAGAAGCTGAAGTAGAAAGTAAAAATAGCAAGAAAACTGGTCTTCAAATGACTCAAATAATAGCATTTTATCATAAAAAGAGAAGGAAGAAAAAATGTTCTGGTGAATGAGCTAGTTGTAAAAGGAATGGATTTAAATCACAAAACACTTACTTAAACAGAGTGAGAAAAGTGGGATTGCTACGAGTAGTGTGGTGTACAGTAACCACAGCTTCTACTTGCAAGTTCAGCTTGCTGTTAAACCCTTCTTACTCTACTTTTGCTTATCGCTCAGAAAAAGTCATGATACTGCTTAAAACTATGTTCAGTGTCATATCAGAAAGCAAAACAAGAGACGTTTGTTTGCCTTTGCCTCACATATGATAAAGAAATAATCTAGGAAAAGGTACCTTTCCTTAAATAAGACAGTGCTTTTACTAAAAAAAATATAGGTCTGGCTTCTCCCTCACGTAGATGGCACTGGATTGCTCATCTGCACAATTAGGAGGAGACAAATATGCACCGAAAACACAGTAAACTCATTGATGAAAACCACATGAGAAAACAGCACACATTTCAAGATGAGTACTATTTAGCCTGAAAATTCATTTTAGTAGGTTGCAGAAAGGAAATTCTGTTCATTCCATGACTTCTGCTGTCCTTCCACTCGAGCAGACATTCTCTGTCTCTTGCATAAGCCTCATGATGTAGATAAAATCTCATTTTTCAGAGCACAAGCATTGTGTGTCAGTACCGTTTCAAAAATTAATAGAAATAGAAGAAGTAAAGACAGCTGAGAAATATGTCTCCAAACTCTTCCTAGAGCCACCTTTCCAAATATTCTGAGAATCGGGGCAGATTCCTATTAAGCATTCAGTGAAGACCATGGGCCTACTAGAGAAGAATAGGGTTTAGACCCAAACAAGTTGGTTCTTTTCACAACCACCCAAGTGTCAGAAACACTTTAAAAATACATAACTTCTATCTGCTGATAAATAGCACACTTTGGGTTGCGCCTGCACAGCAGCTGGTATGACACACCACCATAGCCAAACTGCTGCTTCCACCATACTGCCCAGTCACGTGTCAGTGCACTGCAAGATTTTAGGAAGCTATTTTCAGCATTGAATGCAGTGCCCAAAGACCACGGCATATAGTAACATATTGCCAACATTCATGAAAACGCACAGCCTTTAGGAAAATGTTAAGTCATCAAGCTTGAGTTACAGGGGGTGGCTTTAAAAGCTCAGTGCTTATTATTCTCTAATGCTTGCAGATGGTGCAAAAATGACACATGGACACTGGACAAACAGACTACATCAAACATTTATTGTACACAGGACAGGTGGACTTGGAAACTCTGCAAAGTGGAGCACAACAGCACTCTGCTAAAACTAGTTCAGTCCTTTAAAAGTACTTTTTAATGTTCTATAACTATTGAATATCTTTAAAGTGCCCTTTTGAATAGAATACGGCATATTGAAGTACATTTCATAGAAAATGATGCAAGGAAGAAATATTGAAAAAAATAAGAGAGAATTCTTATACAACTGAAATCATTATTTGCTAAGATGCGTCACAACAAAAAGTAACGTATCATTAGGCTAAATCTAAGACATTCTCAGGCCTAATGAACAAGCATTTCATTAACTCTGTTGTATCTTCAGCAAAGGTTTCTAAACTACAAGAAAAAACCCAAACCCCACACATTCCAAACTGTTTCTCCTGATCCAGTACTATAGAGTGATTTTGCATATAAAACCGAGTCGCAAAAAAGGAAGAAGATTTTCTTTCTTAATTAATAATCAGTAATCTACCACTAATAATAATTCTTTAGCCATCACAATATGATTTACCACATCTTTTTTTATCCGTTCACATCACATAATAATGAAGTACTTTTCTTTACACAGAAATAATTCCATTTCAAAAGAAAGCATCCTTAACAGTGCGGGACATTTTGAAGTCAACCTTCCTCCAAGGTACTCCCAGATAACATCTTCAAAATTAAAGCGTTCTACCTGTGACAGTATACGTGTTTGCAGAGGCACACCAATTACCGATGCATCTTTGAACTGCAACTGCAAAAAGGGATTTTTAAAAGCATAGGAACTGCAGACCAAAGTTACATTAGCACCACTGTCAACAGCAGCCCTGCAAGTAAGCTGGTTTTGTTCAGTCTTTTCAGAAATAAAAACTTTTCAGTCACCTGCAGTAAAAAGCATATGGTATCTACATGATTGGCACCACCTCTTTGTAAGCCTGAATGGACACACACAAACCCCAGAAAGGGAGGAGTGAAGAGGTCTCCCTCAGCTCACCGTGGCCTCTGGTTAGCTCAGAGGGGTAAACAGCTGTTTTGGACCTCCTTTTGAACCACATGGAGAGCCTACATTTTGTTTCCTATCTTCTCACCAGCTTTTAACAGTATATTATTTCGCATCCCTACCAGTTCATTTTGTCTCTGTGTACTCATTCTCAGAATTGAATTGGAAAAGCCCTCCTAGTGATGAGCAAGGTCAAAGCCTTTTAACATGCGTGAAGTTTACATTTCTTTTGCAAGGCTTCTCTGTACATAACCAGACACATCAGGCATTAAGACCAATTGAACATTGTTCTAGTTCACTGCTTGTTTCTTCGAGTCAGCTTGCAGTTTTCCCTCAAGACAGCCAATATTATCACATGTATTAAGTAACCTGAAAAGTATTAGTGACATGCCGAAGACCATCTCCTGTCAGCAAATCACAGCCCTAATGTAAGGGAGCTAAAAGTTCAAGCAAAATAAATCTATTATCTTCTCATGGCTTTAAACCCCATTTAAAAGACGAAGAATAGCAAACATTAAGGTCAATTAGCAATAGTTTTCTGGTGCGGAAGTGGAAATTGTACAGGAAATATCAACAAAGCTTTCCAGCTATGCACTGCATCCAGCTGAATGTACCTGTACCATCCTGTCGCAACATTTCAGACCTCTTGTTTAGAAGCTTAGTACTTTACATGACTATCAGTGTACAGCTGCACAATAAAGAGATGAACTTTGACTTTAGGCTACCAGCTTTCCCAGCCTGTGTCACCATGTCCTGTCTTTTTTCTTCACAAGGTTTTATATAATGAAGGGGAAAATTGAATAATATGGAACACTTAAAAGATATTTCTTCCTACCTTTATGTAAAGATGGAAAAATTTACATTTTGTTTGTCCACGAGAACATTTCACAATTTTAATAGTGTGTAGAAAATATACATTTTATAGATCTATCTTGTTTTTAAATTACGAGGAACATCTCACTCAGAAATGCTGAACGTTACGAAAACCAACTA
The DNA here is from genome assembly GCF_000708025.1 of Charadrius vociferus. Lineage (NCBI taxonomy): Eukaryota > Metazoa > Chordata > Aves > Charadriiformes > Charadriidae > Charadrius > Charadrius vociferus. Next base: position 2,348,287 of record NW_009649187.1, read on the forward strand.
AAATACTGTAGGCTATAACCATTGCATTGATCCTTTTTATTTTGTCCAATTAAAGAGTTTAAATTTAGCTTTAATGCAACACCTCCCTAACTATAGATTTTTCTATAGAAATTTTTCTATAGAAAAATTCAAGATTATCAAGCTAGAGAAAAAAAGCTGCAAACTCCAATGATTAAAAGTCACAATTTACAAGATTTATGGAGAGAAACAATTGTCCAAACCTCACAGAAGGAGGAAGACGGAGCAACAAGGCTTTATTTTGAAAAAACATCCTTAAGATTTGAGCTCAGTTTTTACTTTATCATTAGAGTTTTATTTGATTTAATAGCAATGGAAATAATAGTTTAGAAGGATATGTCTGGCTTTAAAGACGTATACTGAATTAAGAGCACCTTTTTCTAATGCTTTGCAACTCTTGCGCCTAAGAAACATTTGTAGGATTTCAAGAGCTAGAGATGTCCCTTGTGCATGTTTCCATAGAGTGAAAAGCGTCTCCTATCTCATTTTTGCACTTCTCTGTAATTGTGGTACAGCTGCTTAAAGCACATTTTCCAGTTGATTTTCCCAGCAGGTAGTTCCAGACGGCAGTCATCTACGAGTCACCCAGTTGCGAGTCTTCTTGGGGCTCCACTGCCAGCCAATGTGAAGCCAATAAAAGGGTTTTAGGGCTCTCTCCATCCCTACTGTGACAATCAGCTGCTCTTTATTTCTGAATTAAGGAATCTTATTCCTTAAGCTGGAAAGCAGCGCAAACAAGACTTTATCTTTTGAAAGGAAACATTAACAGGATGAAACACTTTCCCTTATTAGCGTGAAATTCCAATTTTGAAAGTATCCTTCACAACTCACTTGTTTTGCAGGTTTGAGCAGGAATGTTCTTGAAATCCTGAAAAGTTGCACAGATCGTGAAAGAAACGTGCGTTATTCATTTGTATTAGCAGATGTCAGGATTCAGAGGCAGGTCAAGACTTCTCAATAGAACAGACATCATATATATTTTACTATGCCAAGGATTTTGCAGTCATCACCATAGTAAAAAAAAAAAACCACCTTGGTTTTGCAGTAATGACAGAGCAGGTGCTAGGAATGAGGATTTGCAGATCTCTAAAGGTTATAGTTACAACAAAGACATGTTGCTGATGGTAAACTCACATCAAGATAAAGAGAAAAGTGGCAAGAATGTGTACCATCTGCTGAGGAACTGGACTGAATAGTCTTTCTATATTAACGAGCACTGCACTTAGAAAAATGAGAAGTGGGAATAGTCTCTTCACAACAGGTGCCATTCAAGCATTTTTCCACTTGGTTTATTAATATTACTTTTGAGAATGTCACTTGAATGCTGAGGACCTGCTGCTGTGACAGCTCTTGGACACAGGCTTTCTATCATTTGCTTCAGCCTCTAAGCACTCCGGTGTTGGGAGTGTTACCTCTCCTCTGGAGTTAATCAGCATCGTTCCAAATAAGAAGGGCTTTACAAATGTCACTAATGAAAAGTCTAAGTGAAGCTGTCACTGCCTTACCGACTCCATTGCAATATGGACAAATACTTGAGGACCTCCCATTGAAGGAAAGAAATGTAGCATGGCCGCATGTCTGAGTTACTTTTTTTTTTCCTTTTAGGTGCATCTGTCACATTATATTTTGGATTTGCTTCATGAATTATTGGATGTGAAATAGATGGGCTACATCTCTGATCATAGTCTGTGTAAGAATTACTTACCTTAAAATCAGATGTCTAATAGTCTACTTAATATACTCTGATATTTCACTGTCAAAATTACAGTGAAAAGAGGAGGAAACAAAGCACCATCCATCTTTTTTTGTCACAAAAATTGCATGAGAGATTAAAATTAACTGTGTTTTGGAAGAGTATAATGTCAGTGGGCTCTCTGAATGCATAATTTCTGAAATATGCAGCTGTTTTCTTTTAGCTTGAAATAAGGCAGAAACAGTTTTGTGAAGAGAAAAGGGAGGGCCTTATATTCTACAGCCTCAGTTCTTCAGCAAGATCAGTAGACCTTTAAACTGGGGTGGTATTCTGCTGTCTACTGCTGTCAGTGGAATGAGTTACCAGTGTGACGCATTCAGGTTGTTTTTTTTTCTACTGAAAAATATTCTGTCATACTGAAATATGAAAAAACCACTATTTGTGGTAGATGCAGAATTATTTGTAACTACTTCTAAAAATTCAATTTTAGAGCGTCTATAGTTCTTTCGACTTAGTAGCTTTACAAAACAGAAATACTAATGTACATTACTACGGTGCAAGTTAAGACTAGGCTAGAAAAGTGAGCAAAAGAATTGTTTTGTTAAGAGACAGTGGTCTGATTTGGATGCTATTTATCTGCAACTTATCATATATGCGATCTTGAGAACACATCAAATGTTTAAGGATAAATATAGCAGCCTTTACATATCTCTAACTACAAAGTATGGATAACACCACAAAGTTGCTATCTCTGGCTTGAAAAGACCTCGTGCTACAGAACCGTTTAGTGAATATATTGCAGAAGTATTGCTGACCGCTTGTCTTGATCCTCATTTCTCCCATACGTACTGCTGCCAGCTGCACTTGGAAGCAAGACATGAGCTAGTGTGGACCTTCGGTCTGACCAACATTGATCACCTCACATACTAACGCTTTCCTATTTGTGAAGATTACAGAATGAAGTCTCTGAAAGCAGCACAAGATGTACATACACCATAGGAGGCACTCAGCTGTTTAAACACCTGTTTCACCATCCAGTTCATCCCCAGGATTTTTTTTTGGTTTTTTTTTCCCATTTCCTTTTCGTCTTTCATTGTGGTAGTGTCCTTGTTTTGTCAATCTATTCTCTTCGAGGATCAAAACAAAACAAAACTAATCTTGTTCTCAAATATTTAATTTTAAAGTTGGACTACCCCTAACATCTACCCATCATCTACCCCCTCAATGTTTCTAGAAGCATTTCTAGGAATTATTTTTGGTTACCTCCTTGCCATGTATTCTTAGCCATTCAATTGACAAACTAATACAAACAAGGAATGTGAAAAATGAAAGGTTTACTGAAATCTACATGAGAAAATTAGAAATTTACCTTTTTCTTTGGTTGAAGTATCTGACTAACAAGCTGGTTCACATCTATATTTCTTAATGAGTGGAAACAATAATAGACATTAATTCCTAGCCTACTGAAAATTATAACTGCAATGCCAACTCCACTGAATTACTACTTCACAGCACCTATAGAGAGTTACACTGGGGGTTGGAAGAACATAGAAAAGGCTTAGGAAGCATCACCAGGAACCAGGATATATCTGAGTTGGGGTGACGACAGAACCTCTAGCTACCCATGGCTCTCTTCAATCAGGGCTGGCGTCTGCACAGGGAAAGGACTTTGTAGGTCAGACTGTCATTCATCTCTCCCTCCTGTGAAAAACACACGTGGAAAAACTGAGCAACAGATCTCATCTACTGCAGCTCAGGAAACAACTTCTAGTGAGAACCTTACTAGTGGACGGGGGGGGGGCGGGGGGAAGAGCACCCCTTTGAGACTCGCAAGCAAGCAAGATGCAGACACCAATGCAAAGACACCTCCAGAAGCACTTCATGCCTCTTGCCATTTTGCATCTAAACGCAGGGAGAATCACAGTGCCAGAGTAACCTCAGTAATAGGTATGACCCACGGAACAAAACCTTTGCAGTTATCCACGTGCAAGTGTGTATCTTGCAAATTTTGCTTCTTAAGTACAGTTTGGTGTACTTTGGCAAAAATCAGCTTGTGACTAGCCGCGTCCTGACCAGAGTTTTAAGCCTGCTCTGTGTAAGCTATGTGGATTAAGAAGAGTTTGAGGATCAGGCGATAACTGCAGTGCGTCACTTTAGAGGCAAAGGAGGAAATCTAAAGAGAAAGCAGAAGCGATACAAATGGATGGAATTAGAGTGGCTTATTATGGATGCTGAATACAATCACGAAGCCAAGCAGAGAAACATTTGAGTTCTGGCACATGATAAATGGTTACTGTGTGGGTGTAGAAAACAAAAAGAAAAAAGCCCCAGAAATGTGTGAGGAATGCAGGAATTTTTAACTCTTCAGCATCCAGCAAAGCGACCTTATATGACAGTTGAGACTGCACAAGAATTTTCAGACGTTGGTCTTGAATTTCTGAAGAAATTTTAGAATTATGTAATGAAGCAACCCCTGGTCCTCGTGACCAATGCTCTACATGTTGCCATGTCAGTGAAACAAATATTGCTGCACCAAATATAACAAGACATCTCCGCCTTCAGGAATAAACAAAAACCTGAACCAATGAAAACTTCTGAAAGCCTGATTAGAATTCAAGTGACCTAATTCTGTGAGCTCCTGAAATGTGGTTTCTCTTTAAGTGAATCTTTTACACCTGGCAAAGGTACTGCACTCTGTTAATCGGATCCAGAAATCAAATTACTATTTCTGTTGCTAAACTTTGTTAATGTTAACATCTCCTTTCCCCACCTGGAAAACAGTAGCTTACAGGAATGACCAGCCACGACCAGCGCACTACTCCAATAAAACACTGAGATGAAGACGGCACGGATCACAAGAACTGGCTGCATTTCTTTACCGTCCAGACCTGATAAAACCCCTTTCCAATAGGAACAGATCAACTGACTACACTGAGGTTTGGTTTTGCTCCAGCAGTCAAACTGTTAAGCGAAACATTCTTAATTAGACTCTCAATTGCTCCAATTAAATAACTGATGATTGAAATAAAATATTATGCAAATTATGTAATGAAGCTAATGGAAACGACTCAAAACAGAATATGACCAAAGACAACTGTCTATAAGCTGACCAGCAATGAGATGACATTGCAAAGAAAAACTGGAAATGTTTGAGTCTATTAAAGTTTCCTTCCCCCAGGGAGCAACAGAGGTGGAAATTTAAAGGCTCTTTGGAGCATCCCACAAAAAAGTGTACACGAAAATACATAATTCTTTGATTTTTTCAACCTCTTTAAAAAGCAGTGCATATCCTTACCCTTCCCCCCCCCCCGTAATATTTAAAGTGTTGTAAACCAAGTACTTAATAGTGTGACTAAATTGGATGGTGGGGAGGCAAGTTCAATGATGGCATACAATAGTTTGATGTCTCACTTGTGCTTCACACAACTCAGCACATTCTTCTGGGAATAGTGACAGAACAGGTCCAACCCATCCAGGCACAGCGCGATAGATAGCCTAGCTCTCCACAACCCCTCTGCTAATGCACTTGGCAGTGGTATTGAGTAGTCTCCAAATCAAAGGAAGCATCTTAAGAAGTGAGCGGGGAGAAAGTGTTGCGGAATACACTTGACACAGTGTCCCCATGATTGCTAAACACTGGGATTCACCGCTCTGCCTGTTAACATTAATATTTATTTGAATATGATAGCAGTTGCAGAGGAGGATAACTTTCCTAGTAAGGACCAAATTTTGGATGACTGGTGCTCCACAACGAACACTGCTGTAAGCATCCTCATATTAGGATTCACCTCCTGCATTTTATAGAATCATAGAATCATTTAGGTTGTAAAAGACCTTTTAAGATCATCAAGTCCCACCATTTGGGGTTTCTTTTACCTGCCTGCAAGCTGTATCTGAATAGAGCCCCAGCTTCAGGCAGTGCCTGATGTCTGTGGGGGCAGCTAGTAGAGCTGCAAGGGCCAGGGTAGGATCGGATTAGTCAAAAAAATGCCTGAAAGGAGCCCTGTTGCTCTGCTTCATTGTGGAGCTCAGCTTTCTGCAGGGCATTTCCAGGGGACAACTCACTCTCCTGCTTAAGCTTCCTTTTCGGAAGATGCTGAGTTGTCACCCCTACTCAAAAGGCAGGTGTTGCTACTGTTCCAACCCTTGTATTGCGGAGCACACAGAGAACCGTCATTTCTGTTATTGTTCTGTTGCGGACAGACGCCTGTTGAAGTTGAGGCAGTTTCCCCATCAGAGGGTCAGAGCGGTTGGTCTCCTGTCCCTGCCCGCAGCGGTGGGAGCACATCACAGTAGGAGCCACCGTCTGGCAGAAACCCACGGTTCTCTGCTGGAGCTGGCTGGGAGCTGCTGGGGGCCATCACCTCCTCACTGCATATATCAAGTTTACGACTTCCAGAAAATTCTATGGCCCGTACACGGACAGTTGTATAACGCATATTGAGGCCACGTGGGATAAGTAAATGAGGGGAAGAGAATGAGGCCACTGGCAGATATTCATAGCAACTACTGCATAGCATGAAATATTATTTTATGAAGTAACAAGATGAAGTGGTGTAATTTGATGTTTGTGCCTACTCCCCTACCAGTACTCTTAAAAAAACATTTGCCATACATAACAGCGACATATACATTGACTTCATCTCATAAACTCATAACTGGGTGTTTACATAGAGAAACTTAAAATGAATTTTAGCTACATAATGGTTATATATTACACAACTACACATTGATCCTACACACAACTATACGCATGTGTCCAGTACAATTTCCGATAAGGACTTTAGTAGAAGTTTTCTCATCAGTCAAAAGTCCAGCAATGTCTGTGTTATGGGCAGATAACAGCACTGATTGTTTATTATAAACTGCAAATGTTTTTTACCTAGTACTACTTGAATCAATGGAATAAATTCAATAAATTTTTAAAAGCCGAAACTAATTTACGTAGAAGTTCATCATTGTGACTGTATTCATCTATACAAACAAAATTATATCAGCAAATTGATGGGGTAAGGGCACTGGCAAAAATGTGAGTGTATATGTACATCTACATGGACGCACAGGAATACAGACTGTGTATGCGTTTATATATTTTTATATATAGTGTATGTATGTTTGTGTGTGTGCATCTTCATCAGAATATTTGTTATTTCTGCATAGAAATTCAGCCCAAGCAGAGGGTATGGGTTTTGCCTTTTTGTTTCATATTCTGAGCAACTTCAATTTAGATTCCTTTTAAAGGTTTTTTCAATTGTGTTCTAATTCTAGAAGACTTCCTGAAAGCTGACAACATCAGCAAGCACCATCAGCAGATGAAAAGCTTTATTTTCTCAAACAGCAATTAAATTTTAAAAAAGAAAAGGTAAATATTTCATCTTTTCACTGGGAGTTATCAACAGGCTTAATGCAAAACAGGTAATTTCTCGGCAAGACTCCAGACAGGGGAAAAAACCAAAAACAAACAAAAAAACTCCAAACAAACCCAACCAAATCTCCCCATGTTTTGAGCACACTATTTTCAGCAGCAGCTAAGAGGTTACCTTGCTCAGGCTTAGTATACACTGTGGAGCTT
>NW_009649187.1:2355617-2431918 GCF_000708025.1 Charadrius vociferus
AGGGAAAAAGCATGCTCTGTGCCACCTCCTGAGCTGGCAGGTACCCACTTGGAGGTATTTGCTGTTTGGTGTCCAGTGTTCAGCCTCCAGGGGATGTTTCCAGTAGAACATTTTGCCTCAAGTAACAATTTTTGTTAAATCAATAATTTCTAGCAAAATATGGCTAATAGTCAGCTCCTCTATTGTTATTAAGGATGAGGTTTATTATATGCTTTTAAATAGTCCTTAAATTCAATGGTAGCCAGCTAGGGTTGGCCAAAAAATTCGAGCTTATTTTTTTTTAAAATCTAGAATCTGGGCACATCGCCTTTCATTTGGAAACTAAAAACTCTGAAAGCTTTATTTTGAAGTACCTGGATGAAAATGTTGTATGAAAACTACTAACATTAACGCTGATGTCAAATACGAGAATGTAATTTCAAATGTTTCAGATTGCAAGACAGATTTCTATGCATTTAACAGCAAGTGTCAAAGTGGCAAAAAACCCTCTGATTTTACTTCAACGTTTCTTGTACAGGAAATGACACAGACAGGAAACAGACTTTAGCAACCTTGATCAGCACAGTTTGACAAAACTCAAGGGAATCAAATGAAACAGCAAAGTTTATATCACCTTTGTGGGAAAAAAAGTATGGAAAAAATGAAGTTGATGAGTTAGACTTTCTTATAGTTTGCATACAAGTAAATTTTTAGTTCAGAAAGTTTAAATCAAAAATTATTTTGCTAGCTTAGCTTCACTTACAGGTTTTACACCACTGATGTAGCAAACACCACCTCATACGCGCATGATAAAGCTCCAAGGTAGATATTGCAACTACCACCTAACCTCTTCCAACAGGGTCCTGTTTGCCAAAACACAAGAGGCAGATGTGTTCTCTTCTAGAGTGGGGAGAAAAGTTCAGGGCCATATTGAGACTAAAAACCTCCCCAGCAGAAGCAGAAACATCCCCACCTCCTCGCTGTAACAAACCTCACCCCATTTTGGTTGACGCGCAGAGCTCATCGCCTGACTTCAGTTTCTAAATGCAGAGCAGGATGTCTATTCAGTACAGCGCTGCACTGAAAGTAAATGAGACTCTGCTCTGCCTCTCCATTTATAGCATGACTGAACCCAGTCCTGGTAACAAAGAATCTATGAAGAAGAGAATAGTAGCTGCATTTATTAATAATTATCATATAGTTTATTTCTTCATGTTCCCCAAGTGACATTTCATTAGTGTTGCACCGTTCCATCTGGAAGGATACGGAGCAAGATACAGTGGGTGACTGTTATCGTGAGTACCTCCCATGCTAGGTAAACAGGCACTGTGTTCTTAATATCACAAAAATTTGAAAAACTGTTACACTCCACAGAAGGAGGAGGAAAGACTTACTGGCAAACTTTTAAACTGTCTATTATACAGTTTCTTTACAGTTTGTAAACATAGATAGCCAATGCTGCTAGAAACTTTGATCATAATTTTAAAATACGTATAAACAGACTTGATAATGTGCCCAGAGGACAATATATAACCCAGGACCAACATAAATATAAGACAATGATTTCGTAAACAGTATCCCAACACCCACACCACCACTGCCAATTCATCCCCTGAGATAAAAGGGAGAGTGGGAGAGCAGCTAAAATGAAAGGAATTGGCCCAGCTGTTTGGCCATTCAATTCTTAACACCCATAAATACATGTGAATTGTGTCAGTGCATTATTGGGTATGGAAGTAATTTATTATTTTTTTTAAATGTATTAAGTCTTTCAAAAGCCAGCACACAGTTGTTTTCTAAACAGGCATATTTTTTTCCCAGTTAAATTAGTGGGATTCTTGCCACTGGCATCAAAACAGGAGGATCCAGACCATCACGCTGAAAGCTATTGTAGCTATTCATACAAAACTCCAGGCTTTGTGTAATGTATTACACCCTTGTGGAAAGCTACTGGGAAAATATCAAACACAATCTGAAATACAGCTACTAAAAAGCAACTGTGAAAGTGGGGTAAACTTCAGCAAATATTTTCACGATTCTGCTGTGCCACAACTTCAAATATTTAACTAAATTAAACTGCTTATGCAGAATATTCAATTTGTACTTCCATTTACTAAGTCTTGGAAGCATTTAAGTAGATATTAACTTTGCATTAAGCCAAAGCATTCAGTACAAATATCACTGGCACTGCAGAGATAGTTTTCCTCTTTAACTCTGCCAGAACTTCTTTTAACTCTGCAGAGAGGAAAGAAGATATTCATGTTAATTAATATCTGCCCGAGATTGGTATCTTAGTTTGGCAGCTCTCCTCAAAGCAAACAAGCAAAACCCAAAGCTAAATCAACCATACTATTTTGTACTGTATATACATATTGATATGCACATGTATATCTTTTCTTGGTCATCCACAGAAGGGCAATTAAATTCCTTACATTCCTTATCAGATAATTAAGGTTACACATATCTGCAAGTCCAAGTACTGCCCTGCTAGCCTACCTTGTTGCAGCAGGTAACTGAGTTTAATCAATTTGTTAACATATATTTAAGCATTTTCAATTTTCAGATGCAATTCTGTCATTCTTGCTTGAATGGAACGTTAGACAGCTTTTTGAAACTATCTCATGCATTCATGCCAACTTTCTAAAATGAAGGTACAAAAAAACCCATCAATACCAGTTGGGATGCTCCACTGCAGACCAATACTCATTTAATTATTAATTAATAGGATTAGAGCATTGTGAATTTACTCAAGAGCTACCTGCATCCATTAAAAAGCATGCAACCAGCACATGACCCAGAAAAGCTCTTGTCAACCAAACCCAAATGAGTGCAAAACCCCCACCCGGGTATTTCACTTGACTACATCTCTGTATATTCTCCTCTGCAAAGACCTTAACAGACAGCAACAGCAGGTACCAGGTTTGCTGCCCTCAATGAAGTGAGGGCAGTGTGGGTCAATAGGCATAGAGGACGTAACACCCGTTACATCGACATCCTGCACACGTGGTCTCTTGGTGGAGGAGCTCACGAAGGTCTGTTAGTGGTTTTCAGCTGCTTTGTACAACACGGGCTTACTGGTCTGTTCACCAAGAATCTTAACAAACAAACAAAAAAACCCCAAATATCAATACAGAGCAAACCAAACAAAATCCTGCCAACACCAACAAAAGAGAGAAGAAAAAACCCACCTCTTTCTGAGCTTCCCCTCCTCCCCTAAAGGCAGGCGGAGATGTAGGATACTTTGTCCTTATGCTTTCTGTGTTCTTTGGCTTTTATGCTGCTGGTAGCAGTGTACGAACATACGAGCTGGGTGCCATATAGGACCCAGATACGTGATGTAGCTGAGAAGAATATCACTAGTGGACACACTTTTCTTTTACAGAGGAACTGATTTTGAAGAGATATTAATACACTGAACATCTGTGGGAGATTTAATCCACTCATCCTGTTATTCTAAAGGGAGATTTATCCATGATTTATCATTTCGTTTTTAAACGAGCCTTATAAATATGCATAATAAAGCAAAGAAGAATTCAAAGTCTTTCTAGCAGGAAAAGTACGATTAGAAATAGATTTATCATTCAAAGACTTAAAGAGACTTTTATAAATATATTTTCAAATTTCAGAGCTTTCATAGCTGTGCAGAGAATAGTCTCGCCTCAAAACAGATTCTCAGGACCTGCAAAAGCTCTCAACAGATGGATAAATTAAATGCTTAAAATATTTTGAAACCTTTTAGAAAATAAAACGTATACTTCTTTCAGCATTTAATAAAAATAAAATAAAAAATTAACAAACCACCAAAGCAAAAACCAGAGAATTTCAAGATGCAAAGACTTCTGCGGTATTGTAGGTCTAAGTTATTTTAAGCTTTGATCTCCAGAACAAATGAAATTATTTTTCTGACACACAGGGCACCAAAAATTCCCATCAGAGCATGTCGGCAGTGAAATCAGATCAACTATCGGAGTAGGTATTAGCACTTAGTAGTGTATTATAGTTTGTTTCAATAACAATATATGAAAAAGTAAAATCTGCTGATTTAATAAAATGCCTTTTACATTGGCCAGAGTAAAATCTGCTGATTTAATAAAATGCCTTTTACATTGGCCAGCCCAAAGTTTTTGAGTGCACAGAACACCTCATTGCATGAAGTTGCTTCTACATAATCTTTAAGAAAACCTGTCATGAAAAAAAATTGAAGTAGGGAAAAAAAACCCCACCAAACCCAAACCAGACTACCCAACCATCACAAAGCACAACTGCCTGTCCTGCCCAGCCAAACAGGATTTGAAAATCTGCTATGAGAGTACGGAAGTGAATGTGGAAACATCACAAAGATGCTTAAGAAAAATAACGGAAATAATTATATTCTTCCACTACACATGACATACGCATATGAGATCATTCCCCCTGGAAATACATGAGCTCATGCTTGTAAGTTGTTAGCTGTCTATTTGTACGAGGCACGAAAGAAAGGGGAAAACCCGTGGTATGATTTAGGTAACCATGTTACGGCTGGCAAATTACGAAGAGCAAACACTTCAAGCAATAAACAGTGATTAGTTGCTGAGCAATTCAGAATTTGAAATATGTTGTACAGTGCTGCAGAACACAAGCTGAATATGGAATAGAAGAAAGCAAATAGCGGGCTTCCGTACAGGAACAGATTAGCCCCACACAAATCTGTAAAGTCAATCTTCTTTCTACCTGTCCTTGGCAAGGCTTCCAGAGAAGCACCTTGTTCCATTTCAAGCTCTTCTTTCTAAGAAAGATTTGGACGAGGGATGCAGTAAGTGATCAGAGGTGCTAACCACACGAGCTGTGAGAAACAATTGCAGAAACAATGCCTATTAAATCAGGGAAAGGCAAGACCAGATGCAGGGATACGTTTTGTCCTCCACAAAATATCACTACAGAAAAAAAGGGGAAAATAAACGTTCTGCAAAGCAATTGCAGATACCTTCTGCCATAACTGTAGAACAACCAGCTGTATATGGCGGCAAGAAAAGCTTATGTTAGGTATAAGTGGAACTTTTTAACTGTTGCTGTAGCTAAATACAGAAAGAGGTTACCTGGGAGCTTTGCTAAGACCAGCTTGGACAAACATCTGTCAGAGTGGTTTAGAGTTAGCCAAGTACCTGCTGGGGGTAAGCAGGTGAACTAGCCAGCTTTGACATCTGTCTTTGGAATACATTGCAAGATTTGCATGCAAAAACCGCAAGAATATTTAAAGCATGTAGAAGTCTTTATTCAAGTCAGCCTCTTCACAGTAATTTTCAAAGGCGGTTTTATTTAGGTCAGATAAACAAGTAGCTACAACTATATAGCTCCGCTCCCTCGGTGGTGGGCATCACTGCTATATGTAATGGTTCTCTGAATATTAGCGTCAGACTGCTCTAATCACACCTACCTGGTTGTGCTTCATGTCTGGCAGAGGATATATAAGTTGTGATATGAACACTCCCTCAAAATCAGTTTTACAAACACTGTGGGTCTGACAGCAGTTGGACGGGGAATAAAGGCAGAGTTTTGACTGTGGCCAGATCTCGTATTTACATCAGCTACACGCAATTTAAATACTACATGCTGCTTGAAAAAAAAAAAAAACAAACCACCACCAAACCTAAAAAAAACCAACACCCCAAAACTGACTTCTTGTTGCTATGTCACCTCAGCCAACAAATCGCCATTTTAAGGTGAGTAAACCACAGAATTATACTATTGTTCCAGCAGATACTTAGATTTCTGCATGAATGTTTGTGAATCTATAGACTGTGGTTTCCGAGGACAACTATTACCAGTCCTTCAGGCAGAAGTTGTTAGTTAAGTATATGATTACATGAATATTTCTTGTATTTTTGGGTGAGCCTGTGGGGCAATTGTTTGCTGCTCCCGAAAACCAGGCTACAGGAGGCAGATGTAAGGGGTATTGACATCAACTCACCATCATATGTAAACATTTTTGACTCTGTTAAGACAACATCATTAAGAACTGCTGGCCTTCTACTCAAAAATACCACCTTAGCTAATCTCCTCCAGAAACATACAATGCTTTAAGGATTAGCTTACCATAAAATAGATTCAAACTTTGATTTTTAAATTATCATAATAATCCCATTTCTATTCCACAGTCCAAAAATCAGAGGTTCTCAGAAAAGTCTGGTACAAAATACTTTTATAAAGAATATTTAAAGCACAGATGCTAGGGAAACAGAAGTTAGAGTTTATATGTAGAACTGAGTCCAGGCCTCAAACTATTTGGATTCTGCTCTAATGTGACTGATTAGACTGCTTATTCACACCAACTAATAAAATCAGAGGAAGGTAACACCAGAATAATCAGATAAGCAGAAATATAAGGTAATCAAGACCCAGACAGGGTATTACACTTCAGTTCTAATTAAGTGCTAAAATCTTTCCCAAGCAGACTGTCTGTTAATGTGATATTTTAGGCAAACTTTAAACTCGTATAGCTGTCAATAATTAACACCTGCTGCTAAGATGTATGTTCTATTGCCTGAAATATTGCTTGATTCTAGACCTCATATTTTTTAGTATTTGTTATTTTTGACACTTACTGAAATCTCATTTGAGATTTGAGGCATCTGAAAAGAGATGCTCTAAGCACTAGGAGGTTGCTATTTTAAGATAGGAAATACTTAGTACTATCTTACTTTTATTCAGGATTACAAGATACTTAGCTTCAGTTTTAATAGTTACCCAAAGAATTTTGATCCAGATTCTCGAAGATGTTACGGCCTTTTTCTTTTCAGTGAGAATAAGCATCCATCAGGGGCCAATTTTTTTTTGCAATACAACATCATTTGATGTTCTTAAGCCACTGGGTTTGTTTAGGCAAATATGAAAGATTAATAGTTATTTTAAGGAAAACTTTCATTTCTATTTATTTAATATTTATACGGTCTAAGCATCCATCTCCCTGAATCATTATTTCTACATGTTGCCTATCTATGAGACTTGGGAAAAGATGAGGTTTGGCAGAAATTTTCAGAGAGAGTTTTGAGAGGATGTTCTATATGGGTTTTAAAAATCATTTTACATCATTTAACTGCTGCCTCAGAATTTTGTCTTAGGAACTAGCTTACCGTGAAAGAATGCTATGCAAATAGCATAAATTCTGCAAAGTTCAATATCAGCATTTTAACACAATCTGGTAGAGGGAAAAAATAAAGCAACTCAAAACCACAATATCTACAAAAGGACAGAGTTTTTTGCCCAAAAGGTGGCTAAAGAGATAGCTTTCTAAGTTGTAGCTGATCTGAAGGATTTTATAAATATTACTATATTTTGAGATTTACTAAAATAACACATTTACTCATCAAGCTTGTCTTTAAAAAAAAAGGCAAGACAAATAAAGGTTTGTGGTTTATAACCTTAACGACTATTGGAATGAGACTATTTCTTCAAGTTAAAAAGAAGTATTTCAATATTTTCACGGTTATTTATACATCTGCTTTTGCTTGAGAAAAGGTACGCACATCAGGAAGAGGAAAGGCCATCCACTTGGCCCAGAAAGAACCATATCCTATAATCCTTAAGAATCAAGTAGCACTGTCCTTCAAAGTTAAGTGCACCTCCTTGGATTTTCCAAGGGCTGCTCTTGGTAGAAAAACTCCAATACGTATGAAGAATGTGCCATGGTTTGACCCGAAATTCACTTTTTATCATCATCTTGACATCAGCTTTCAAAACAGAGGGACAGAAAAAGGATGGTATTTTCTCAGTTAAAAATGAACTCTTAAAGATTTAAGTCCCTTAAAGTCACGATGGCTAAAAATTTGGAAAGGAAAAGTATTTTGTTAAAAATGGTCCTCGCTATTAGTTCCAGCTAACATAGAAGCCACTGCTTTCCAGGGCAGTCCCCAAAACAGTCTCTGTGAGTATCACCATTTTATTATTACACAGCTACAAATAGTAAACACACTCATGGCTAACTTATGAAACATATTATATAATCACTGTAAGCAAGCATTTTAAGCCTCATTCTAGTAACACTGTAATGACAAATCATGTGAGTGAAATTAGCATTACATCTTTGACCTTTGATACTTTGGTTCAGCAAGATATTTGAATGCAGGTTACACGAGGCTCACGAACCCTCTGATTAATTTTAACCTGTGTACTGATATCAGCAGGGCTAACCTTAAATTCACTTGTTTATGATTAAATTACTTTCCCTTAAGCATATATGAAGTTCACTACACTTAATATTTTGCTAGTTGATGATAAGTTCCTGGGAGCAAGAACTGCAAGTGGATCGGAACAGTGCCCGGGATGATGAAGATCTTATCCTGTGCGAACAGCTGTCTTTCATTCCATATAGTTTTCTAGCAAAATTGATTAACAATATAAATTAAGAATGAAAGCACTCAAATTGCAAAAATCCTTACTTTCATCAATACACAAAATACACAGCAGTTTCCATGAGAATATAACACCCTTCAGTAGCCTAAAAACCATGACAGTATTCTAGGAGAAATTAATGACTTTCAAAAAGGTGAAGTAAATCTTTTGTATTCGAGTTGCTGACTCTCTACCCCATTTGCAGAGCTTCAAAACTACCTCCCATTAATATTCTTAAAACAAGAGCTGACAAAGAGGCAGATTGGAAGCCAAGAGAATCAGCTTTACGCTAGACACTGAAGAATAAGCAGCAAAATAATTAAATAAAAACCCAGAACCTATTCTTTTAAAATAAAGCTGAGTCTCATTTTTTTCCCCCCCATTTACAAGTATTGCAAGACAAAGCACGGGAATTCTTTTTACCTAAAACAAGCCAAACGGGTCTTGCTGAGAAGGCAGCACTGGGCACAAGAGGGGAAGTCAGCATGGCAACTACTGCTACTTTAGAAGATGCTGCTGCTAAAGTCTCCGGCAGCACCATTCCATGTAGAAGGCACTGCTATAAAATCATGTGGCTCTGCTCACCGTTTCCCCAGAAAACCCTATGTCATTTAGAGCAAGGTCAGTACGTACATAGGGATGTTATTTCTTTAGGAGCCTATGTGTGAACAAGCACATATCTGCTATTACTGACAATACGATCTCACATTAGAGCGCAAACCAGTTCTACTTTTCCTGCAGCTTTTGCAGACAGAAAGCTAGAGTGGCAAGCTTTATGCTGTAACACTCACCCTCCTCCCAGACTTCATCACTGGTAAGGTTCACCTGACGGCACAAGCATTTTGTTTTTCAGGTATTTATGCAGTTCCACTAGAAGAAACGATCAAAGGTACACTCTGGGTACTTTCTGTTAAAGAAACAGGTATTCAAAGTAAGAGTTAGGTACTCCACAACTATACGATATGAAATGTCATCTTTAACCATGCAATAGAAAGAACTATATTGCTCTCACTCTGCCAGTTCATTGTTAGTTGCTTGAACTGCATCCTAAATACTGGCTGGATCTCCAGCCATTCTCACTGTAAGTGGTCTTTTGCAAGAGGAATCCTTTGCATCTCATGCATGCGCTGTCAGACACGGGGGAAAGTTCTGGCGCCTTCTCACAGGAGTCAACCCTGTAGCCCCCCTGCTAGCAAAACCGTGCCACATAAACCAACATCCTGGTTTGAGGTAAAACAGAACCAATTTTCTTTTCAGCAGTTTTACTTTGTCATGGTTGGGGCTGGGCTGGGCACCAGCCCAACGAACGACAACACAATACAAACACAAACTACTTTGTTCAGTTGTTTCACTCACTGCACAGTGAACTCCCACTAGCTTTTACATCCGAAGAACAATTTTGGCTTTCCCCTTTTTCCTTTCCTTGGACTCATCAAGTCTAGTAGGCTCCAGCCCCATTTTGCGTGATGCCAGCTGCACTGTCAGCAGACACAGGTATTGTCCTTTCTTCCAGAAAGGATTCAGGGTGGAAAGGAGTAGGTTGTCACCAGCACTGCTGTTCTCTGCCAGTAAAACCCAGCTCTCTAACTTGTCGGGACATCAGCAAAACTTTTCCAGCATCTGCTCTTTGGAGACACAATGATCAGCTGTCATTCCTGTCATACTATTTTTCAGTGCTTCTCATTCAGTTTCTCAGTGATTCAGTTATTTCCTTCCAGTAGAGAAGAAAGCAGAGGCACCTCCGAGCATGACAAACAGTAGTCCTATACTAGGGCAACTACTTGGTGAGAGAGTAATGTACTCAAATAACTAATTAATCCCAAGACTCATGTCAAAAACAGTCAAAAGCATCGAGTGCATCTATTCAGGAAGCACCCATGCAGTAATTGGCAGTATTTAGCTTTAGTGCTCCAGGATCAGGAATTCACCTCTGTGCTTTCAAGGACCTGTTTCTTGGGTTTGCTGCACACCTGCTGTAGCTTTTGGGCCATTAGATCACATATTTCTTCACTTCATTTCTTTCCTCAATTAAGCTAATAGCAAGTTTTGCTTAGAATTGCTGGCACAAGGTATAATTACGATGACAAAACAATTTTAGAAAGTTACTGTAGCTGTACTGTATGTGGTTAGCAAATTAATTATCATGTAAATCAGGGTGCCCATCAACTACAAGCATTTCTGAGCTGCTTACAGTAATTACACCATTTTGTTCTAGCACCAATTTTTTTCAAATACAAAATTTTGTCACTGGTGTTCTAATTAACATTGGGGGGTAAAGTGTGTTTCCTCCCCATTTATCATAGGAAATAATGAGTACTGAAAGCACAAAAAGAAGTAACTACTGATAACGGCGACTACAGAGCCATAACAGCTTTCGCTGTCTGCTTTAAGTAGCAACTAAAAGATTCTTTGGGACACTCTTAATTCAGTCTTGTGAATGCGGCATGTTTAAATGGCCAATAATACTTGCACACAAGTACAATAGTCCCAAGGAACTATGTTGCAAATCCGCGCAGATCAAGTCTCATCTGGCGCAAAGCAAAATCATTAACAGCTTTCCAGTCTAATTTGTATTTTGCCCTTTTGCCATTTGAAATTCTGCAAACCGCACGGCTCCGTTCCCCATCACCAGTTTCCAAATACAGCTCTAGTGCTAAGTGGGTTCATTTACAAAAGGCGCTCTCCTTATCTAAAATCTAAAATGCGTGCATTTGTTAGACAGCATGAAATCCTTGTCGGTGTGCTGAAACCTGTTCAGCATCTGTGAGCACAAGGTTCAGAAAAAGATCCTTTTTGATATTCATCATGGATTATAACATAGATACACAGATTTCTGTATTCGCCTCAGGATGCAGCCAATGTATGGTGGCCGAAGGGTTATGCTATGGCAGTCCATTTCCAAAGCATATTCAGGATTCAGTCAATGGGGAGAACACTAAAATAATCCCAGGCCATTTTAAGGCCTCTTTTTAACAAAAGCAGTTGATCTTTCCAAGAAGAACGTAGCCACCAAAGATGAGAAACAATTTGCTTTTTGAACACTGGTAGAGTGACGTCCTATGAACAGGGGCTGCTTTCCTGTTGTATTAAGAGAGACTCCTCATAGAAAGGATGCTGTTACTAATGCCCAGAATTATAACAGTAGCAGACAACTGGAAATTCTGCATTGGAATTATTTCATCATAGAAAGTTTCCTTTATGCAACAATCACATACTCTTGGCCCAAAAATTTTCCATTTGCTGTCAAAACACACAAACCCCAATTTACACTAGGCCATTCATTTAATTTCTCCTAAAATATATCTGGTCCCCTGAAAATCTCTTTCAAGAAAGTTGATTGGGGTTTTTGTTTGTTATTTGGTTTGGTTGGGTTTAAACCAGCCAAATAAAAAAACCACCACCCAACCAAAAGACAAAATTCTGCTCCAATAGATGTTCTAACAGCTCAGCATTATATTTCATTCCAGTTTATTCATTTCAAAATATTTCTCAGCGAGTTAAATAATCTGACTAGCTTTCTTTAGTCAGTATCATCGTTTGCAATCCACTGAAAGTTCTATTTAAATTTTAGTTCATCACTTAGAATACAATTCTTAAAAACATGCCCTTCATTTAGAAAAGTTATTGTGGCTTTGAAAACAGACTATTGGACTAGAGCTATATTGGACTATATTGGTTGTCTTTTATCACAAAAATCCTTTAACCTCTTTAGAGCTACTTGCTTGAAAGAGCCGATATTCTGTAAGATAAACAGAGAGAAAGAACTTGATTAGCAGAGGTTGAATTTCAAAATGAAATCTCCCGTTATCAACCTAGATTGCATGTCTGTAAAATATTTATATATTTCATAATAACAGGTATATCCCTGTCACAAAACAATCATCTTCCAAAAATTATGTTCCAGTAAGGATTTCTGTGTAACAACAGAAAGATATATTCTTCCTTAGATGCAGATCCTGACCTCAACAAGCTGCTTCAGACTTAGTGCATCTCTCAACCTGCTAGAAGTTATCTAAAATCTGTAACTAGATGCCATGACACACAAGAAATTACTGTTTACTCATACTCTGTTTTCTCTTAAAGGGTTGCAAGTCTGCTGGATCTCTGCTTATGGACCAACTTCTCCAACACAGAACAGAAAACGGAGGTTTTAATTAGATAATTTATTGTCCTTAGGTTTATTGTAGATGCCAAAGCCATCTATTATAAGGTTAACTAAATTGCCTATTTATTCTGTGGCAAGTATATTCTATTGCTTTTTGACATTACATGTGTCAAACCAACCAACCAACCATACAGAATCTACAGAAAGGCCTTTGTCAGTAAAAGAAAAAATAATTTCTAAAAACTAAGAATTGCTTCTCTAATTAAAGTTAGGAATGTCATAGAATCTCTTTCAATAGTGCCTCTAAATCTCTCTCTCTTCTTCAGCAGCAGAATATATGTATACATACATAGATAAAGGTATTGGCTATACATACATCTAATCCTATTTGTGTATCTAGGATATATATACGCATACATTTATACATACATGTATGTTTATACGATTGCATTTTCAGCTCCAGAAAATTCCTTTGTGTCCTTTCAGGGGTTCAAACGAATCTCACAATTAGCTGACCGAGGGGAGCAACGACTCCCCTGGCACAGCGGATGCTGAGGTGGCCCAGAACCAGCACAGGGCACACGTGGGGCGAGCACGGCTGGACGGCGGAGCTGGGGGACCCTGTGTGCTGGGAAGCCGGCAAGAAGGATGCTGACTGTACTCCAGTGTTACACACAAACTAGTGTAACAACTTTGGAAAGTTGTAGAGACAAATTTAAGGTACATCATCACGTAGGACCACTCTAGTCTCTAACTTAGTACAAGGCTGGCTGCAGGTGTCATTAATGCATCACCCTTGCTTCCAAGCAAAACTGTAGATGAGGTGTGTAAAGTTTGGCTGCGCTGCGTGTGAAATTACACACACACTTGCATTTATTCTGTAGTACACCTTCCATAACAAAGCCTGGTCATTAAGACTAACAATAATCGCTTTCTATTTAACACTTCATAATTATTCTCAGTTAACCTAGTCAGGCCCAACACTTGGCTGTGTACTGGTGGGAATGGCAAGTGGCGGAGCACTGGCTAAGCAGCCTGATAGAGGATTTCTTCCTTTAACGTGTCTAACTATTTCTTGCAGCTCTGTGCCTCAGCAGATGATATGACTAGTAAACGCAATAGAAAATTCTCTAACACTGTCAAGCGGAAAAAAAAACTGATTATAACAGCAAAAGGGGTCAGAAAAGATCTTGTACAAAGACCAAGAATGCCTCTCCTCACTTCTCCAGGGAACCCAAAGACCTATCAGTATCTGAAAGAACACGATTTTGGGCAAAGCAAATTGCAGCCAACAATGTCAGGGCCAGTCCCCCCTCCCTTCCTGTCTCTGCTTCATTTTCTGAAATTGCCTTTTTTTCCTGGGAGTGGGAATGGACCCAAACTGAAACCCCAAAACAATCTGTGTGCAGAGAAGAACTGAGTGTAATCTCAACACGAGAAACGGGTTTTGTTAACGTTGCAGGAGGACTGCAAATCACATTTCAAAGTGATATGATCAATAATGACATCATACAGTAAATGTATTACAGTAATTGGCACAACTCCCTCGGCAGTTTGAATCCACAGCCTTTTCAAGACATTGGCAGTTTGGCCAAAGCCCTCCCCCATCATTCTGCAGCAGTCAACGTTAGACGAATACCCTGCGGCCGTTTTCGGCCAGCTCTTCTCTGACTGCTGCACCATGGTACACGTATCTGAGGATTTTTTTCATAGCTCTGGTGCTAAGACACTCTCTAATTAACGCAGCTCTGCATTAGACCATATCAAACCGCTCCCTTTTCAGCATTCCAGTTTTCAGGCATCTGGCAGCGCACAGCAGTTTTTGTTCTATAATGGTAAATCTAGGATGTGTGCTGCACTTGGCATATCGGCAACATCTGGGGGACTTCGACCTGGTTTCATTGCACAGGTCCACGGGGACATTCACTGTTCAAGGTACACAACTGCTTTGTTACCGCGTGTCAGTTATGGTACATATTTTACCAAGAACATACTATACAAGTGCTTACCGATTTAGCACATTACACATTGGCAGATTCTTAATTTTGCTGACATGGCCATTTCTGCATAACTGCTGTCTTCTATTTTCACCGTATTGCAGCAATTTTCACTTACTTTGAAGTTTTAACTTGCCTGGTCTTTTTCTACCTCTGTAGGAGACAGAAGACAATTTCGTCTCCTTCATAAAGGAGAAATCAATAACACCGTGCCGTTACAGATGGATGCTCAGTGGCGATTTTCAAGAATGTGATATACAGTTGTGATTTAACAGTCTCCCTCAGCAGGTTACTGCAGTGCGTTCCTGTTGTTCCGTAGATCTTTTCCTGATGCCTAATAAACTACATTTGTTGTAATATAAGCACCCTGCTCATTATTTATACACAGAGAGGGAAGAGTTTTAATCTTTCTTACCTTTTGCTTATCTGAACACTGTCGTGCCAGGATCCAGACTGTCTTTTTGTCTCTAGACAAATTCAGCCTCAATTCCTTCAACCTTTTGTCACAGGACCTTTTCTAGAAGAGATGGTTCTCAACAGTCTGTTCTGGACCCCTCTATTTGGTCCTTATATTATCTATCCCCATGGGCCACAGACCACATCTAAAGGTTTATTAGAGCAGAGCAGAACAAATAAGGCTGATGTCTTCTAAACAGCATTGCAGCTTCTATACAGCCTTCACCTTTCTCAACAGCACAACACAGTAGATTCCTATTCAACTCATTATCCAGCATAACCTCAGTCCCTCTGCACAAGTACCATTAACCAGCCAGTTACTCCTTTCTCTGTAGGCGTGCAGCCGGTCAGTCCTGCTTACAGGCTCAGGGAGGGGAAGCAAGAGGCTGAGCAGAACAGTTCACAAAATCAGTTCTACACCAAATTTAAACTGCACATATACAGAGTTTGTCAAAGCCATTCTGAAAGTTTACTCAACAGAAATAATAAAAAAAAAAACTTGCTCTGTCTTAGCCTACAGAACAGCTTTTGTCTTATCATACCAGAAATTATATCTGAGTGACCAGAAATGAAATTTTCAGCCCCAAAACTATGACCACATGAAGAGGTGTAACATCAGTAAAAGTCCTTTTACACTTGCAGCACAAAAATCACACCTGTTCCCTCAAACTATCAATAAAAGAAGCTTTTAAGGTACTGGTCTGTTTGAAAAATTGGTATTCAGTAAGTTAATCAAGACAAGAATTTTACCGTGGCTGCATGGCACATTATAAAGCTCTCTTGCCAGCTGTGGTTTGACACTACTAAACAATGGACAGCAATACAGTATTTTCTCAAATCTGTATCCCTACTATTTGTTCTCCTTTCCTACAGTACTAACTCTTCCATGGTACCAGTACGTCTGTTTGCATGGCTACAGCTTGAACTGACAGAAACTCAGGTAAGCACACAGTTATATGTATTTAAGCCAGTTTGGTTGTCCCCATGTCACTACATTTACACTGCTTTCCACTGGCACATTCCTAGCATTACCATCTCTTAAATCTTTAGCTTTCCATCATTAATCCAAGATTAGCAGTTATTTTACCTACGACAATAATCTATGGTATAAATTTGGTCTCTTTAGGCTGATTGTAGAAGTCAAGAGCAGAAGCAGATCCGTTATAAGTCAGTCAGGCAGAGAATATTCTGAATATTTCAACAACACTGTTTGATTAGATTGAAAAATTTATTAGAAAGAAGTAAAGCCTAAAGAAAAAAAATCTAAACCAATCAAGTTTACTAACTAATGGCAAATAAGAATTTATCTGGAATTTTTTCCTTAACATCAACCTCTTTTAGTCTTCAAAATATCATAAAAGAGTTATTTATATTTTGGTCATACTTAATCCTAATGAGGATTAGGAAATCCTTATTCAAGGCATTATATGAGCACAAACAAACATACTCTGAATGGTGGCACGAGGCAAAAAAAAAGGATTCAAGCTACAAGGATAGGACCCAGGAAAAAAACTTTTGCAGTGGTCTGAAAATATCCAGGCTGTTTGTTCACTGCCTGTCCTAACCTCTTGGTGAGAATGGTGTAGAAAAGGAAGGAAAAAGGGAGTGTGGCAAAGAGCCCGAGGAAACGAACAGCAAGCGCAGGAAAAGGGAAATGCATGGATTCTATGCATTACAATGTATTTGATGCAGTCTCTAGACTGTTCCTCTCAGCACAGCTCTGCTTAGGCAGCTTGTACACATTGCTTTCCAGGAGCCACAGCTGCATGGACGGGGCACTCAAAGTGCAGTTCTGTAGACTGAAAAAGAAGTTGTGCATCCTAAGGAATATACAATACACTTTACACACACAAAAATCAGGAATATTAAAGCAGAAAATAGAGAAAGCATTCACATATGTTGCCTTGTAACTGAATATGCAGTAATAAACTGAAATACACATTTTCCTTGGAAAAAGCATCTTGTCAATATGATTTCAGAAACGGACAAAAATGTAATGCAATTATTGGTGTCAATCCTTCAGGAACAGGTCTGTGAAGTCTGTAGGTTCCCTGACTGCAGAAGGATTTTAGCTGTGAAGGAAAATGTAATTGCATGTGCTCTGCCAAAGAGTAGGACATCTGTCATGGGCATTTAGAATTTCCTGAATGAAACAGTGTCACTTCCTTCTCCAGAATCGATAGATGGGGAATATAGCAAACTTGACCAAGAACATACAGTTTAGAAGTGAACCACAGCTGCTGAGATCCAGAGGAGCAGCTTCCCAGTAAAACACTGCTTATCGAGCTGCTTGGGAAGTACATCACGCTCTTGGCTCTGATGGCATTAACATTTACAGTTTTAGCGTTTGGCACAATCAAACTCCAGGTCAGTTTTGCCAACCAGTGTTTTTGAAAGATGCACCCTGGAAAGAAAGATGTTCGTTATTTCTTATCTGACAGTACACTGCATCAAAGTTTCCATTAAGACTGATTGAAAAGGGAGAGCCTGTAAGAATATATCTGTGCTTCGCATTATTGAAAATGATGCTTTCTTAACATTTTAAAATGAAAATCCAGTTTAATGGAAAAGTTACAGGTTGAGAAAAAATAACCTCTAGCTACTTTGAGAGAAAAAAGTTTCACCTTCGGCATACCTTGAAAAAAAGTTTGCTTGTGCTTTAAGTATGCACTTTTATAATTGTTGCACTTTTCAGCCTTTGAAATAAGGAGGACAGTTAGCTTGCTCTGAAACCACGATTTGCAACAGCATCTGTTGGAAGTCACAACTTGCTGAGCTCACTATCTACATGCTTTCTCCTTTGATTGAACTCCCCGAGCATTCAAGGTGGGACAGGATTATTTATTTTTCCCCCAATAAGAAATGCGAGACATCATTACATCTGTGCTGTTTGCATGACATTGTTCTGGTCTGCATGGGATCCAGTGGAAAGGAAAGGAGACTGACTGGATCGCTGAACTTGACCTTGATATATGTTCATTAGCAGTACACGTTATTATTACATTTAAGGGGACATTCCGTTTCCTGCGTATTGTGCCTGCCATGGCTGTGTCTGCCTGTCAGCTACAAGGGCAATTACTGGGATCACTGCCATTTGCAGAACATCATCTTCCCTGTCTCCTGGAGTGTCTATACATGTTTATTTCAATAAGAGTCATCTAGGATGAAAGTAAACAGCATTTTCTGTTTTATGTCGCAAAACCAGAGCAATTATAAGAATGAAACTGTCATAAATCAAAGTGCTTAGTAGCAAAGCAGCAGCTGGGGAAATATGCATATGCACACACACAAATGTTCAATTCCAAATACAAAAAGGTTCTTCTTTAGCGAGTGAGAAAAATGCTGAGCTATATTGAACTGACCAGCAGGAGCTGATATTGAACTGCTCTGAATAGGAATTTTGTGCAAATTGGAAATACTGAAAATATAGAAATAAAAGTGTTGGAGTGAGAATACATTTTGCTTAATTATACCGGGACACTTTTGCAAGAAGAAAAATTTTTTGCAGTTAAAATCTTAGAGCGTGGAGTGCAGGGACATAAAGGAGAAACATTCTAAAGGATTCTTTTTCCTAACCAAAAAAAACCCAACAATGATCTTTATTTCTTCATATTTTGTAGGCACTGCATCAGGACAGATCTCGACAAACAAGCACCCCAAACAAGTTTGCTCAAGTGGACTAGAGCAAAAGGACACTGTACGGTGCAACGTGTTGCATTCACCAGCACA
The DNA here is from genome assembly GCF_000708025.1 of Charadrius vociferus. NCBI lineage: Eukaryota > Metazoa > Chordata > Aves > Charadriiformes > Charadriidae > Charadrius > Charadrius vociferus. The sequence goes on from NW_009649187.1 coordinate 2,374,251, forward strand.
GGGATCCTTTTTTGTCTTGTTTTTCAATCAGCTGCAGAAACCATGTTAACCAAAAATGTTGCCCAAGCCCGTCAGATGTCACCCAGAGGAGAAAAGGACATATGAAGAGAGAGTCACTAATGCCTGTAGCCTTTTGTTTAGTCAAACAACTGAATCCTTCTGAGATAAGCATCAGTGAGACAGGCTTTGGCAATTTATCCCTTGCATGCTCATATTGTGCTAGAAACCGTGCTGAAAATTCAGTAAAGGCTACAAAACCCCTCCGTACATGGTTTCAGCTTTGCGCTGATAATAGTTATTAACTCCTCAGGCTATGCAGCATCTGACAGAGCGATGCTTACCACTGCCTCGCTGCCTTATATATTCAATACATGCTTCATAAGGCAACATCTGTTGTGCCCCATGGATATACCGCACATGCATTTATATTGAAGTTTTAAGATATGTAGCCTGGCCTGAAAACACAATTAATTTACCACTCAAAGTACAAGTACATCTCATCATTTCAATCTCCCTTACAAGTGCAGCCCCTAAATACTCTTTCTTTAGAGAGAAGAAAAAAAAAATCTTATATGGATTACTGCAAATTTATCTATTTCCTTAGCCAAAAAGGATTATAATGTGGTTTTAAGCACGTTGGCTATTAAGTATTTCAATGATTGTTGATTTTTATTTCTGCAATATAAGCCACTCGGGAAATCCCTTACTTTCACACCAAAGCCTAGATACTTCTATACAAAATAATTCCTATTTTTTTCCTATACATTTTCTCCAGGATGTATCTAAGGTTATAGTCTGTCTGAAAGACTGCTAGGAAGAAGAGGAGAAAAATGACAACAAGAGGCAATATTTTCATACGGCAAATATGTTCTAAGGTTAACCTAATCAGTGTTTCCCCAGTAGCGGGAACTCTTCAGCTTGCCCTTGTTAGGTTACTCTGGACATGCCAAGATCACACTCAATCCTGCACATCAAAAGAACAATTTTTAAGAAGTATCCACATCACACACCACATCATTATGGATTCATGAATATCTACTGACCCGCCTCACCACTTGCCATTTTTTATGCTTCTGCAGGCAGGGGTAAATTCAGATAATGGAGAAGCCGCCAAGGTATGCACCTCCTGGCACTGAGCAGCTACTGTTCAAAAATAGGCCGTAAACCACAAAAATAAGTGCAATTTTTGTAATAAATATTGTTTTATGCTGTTCTTATTCTTCCTCCTGTTAGCCTTTCAACTTGAAAACAGTTTCCAAAAGCATTTCCAAAAACAGCATAAAAGCCTAGAATGCTGTAAAGGAAGCTAAGGGTCAATTGCCTTCATCACCTCTCACCCAACATGTTACATCCCTCTACTCACTTCACATCGCACACTGAATGTCAACTATTTCGGAAGGTGCTGCAGTGAGGAAAAATGCAAACTGCAAACATAAACAAAGGAAGTTAAAGAGCTGTAGGAAGAAGAGAATCTTAAGGATATTTTGGTAAGCAGGCAGCTTTCTGCTCTCCATTTTGCTACAAGCATGCACAGATGTGTAGAAATGAGGAGGATGGACGCATCCAGCCAACAAGTTCTAGCTGAAGCCAGAGTCATAATCACAAGGACTGAACACCTACACATCTGAGGAATATTTTCGGTTGTCATAGGGAAACATTATGTAGATCTGGATTTTACATTCTCCTGTCGCTAAACTCCAGAATACTGCTGGATTCACTACAACTTTGTATGTTTTGGATGGGGTTAGACGTATTCTTCAAAATGGACACTGGAAAGCATACGAGTGGAATATCCAGTGATTGAAACATGACCCAGAGCTCATGCCGATGCTGAATTGTGCCTTCATAAGAGTAACTTAAAATTGTGAAAAATATGAACTAACTCATTCCTTTCCCTCCCACAGCTTTTCCTCAGCTACTAGACATCATCTTGCATTACAACTTGCATATTAAAGAGTCTGAAAACCAATGGAGTTTTCAACATTAACTTGTATGTTGAAAACTATATGTTAGTTTTAATTCTATAATCGAAGTCTTCTTTATCTTCTAGATATTTCTTAAGCTAGTTCAAAACTAGCAATAAATTAAAAAAATCTAGAAGTTTATGCAGTTGTATAAGTGAAGGTTAAGGAAGTTTTCTTCCAATGAATAACAAAACACGTACTTTTTTTTTTTCCTGCCCATTAACAATATTACTAAACTATAGGAAGAGGAAAACACAATATGCCCCCTTTCTCCTACACAGTGCTAGCATATTGATTAGTTTCCAGTGCACTATAGAGCTGTTGCATTTTCTTCTTTCTCCCACATAGGGAGAAAGGAGCATCAGAGAAAGTTTCCTTGCCCGCCTGCAGCTCTTGGCCAGAAGACCCAGCAGCATCACTTGTGCTGACGGCACTGAGTTCCCCATGGACTTCCCCATTTACCAAAGCACCCATGGGACAAGACTTCAACCATGTGCAGCACTCTCCTCATCCAATCAAAAAACCTGAGATTTATCCTGAGGCTGAGAAAAAAAAAAAAAAAATCACTCTACACTGTTATTTCACCAACAATTACTTGCTCTTTAACACACTGTTAAGCTCACAACTGTCGTTGTTAACACTGTTCAGTTAGCTTCTCCCAAGACACGGGTGGTCTCCAGACAAAACAACTGTGTAGAAACATGGATCAAGAACCCAAAGATAAACAGCTTTTTAAAATCTACACATAATGGTGTAGGATAACGCTATAAAACTGTCTCAGCCAGAGGCAGGGCTCCCCCAACAGCCCTAAAAGCTTAGATCAGAATGATTTTGTGCCTGGATCCAGAGAAGAGGACTTCTTAGGGCGTCAGTTTTCACAGCTCTCAGTCAGCTTGCCAGACAGGCTGTTAAGCAACCAGCCAACCCATGCTTTCTGTCATTGTGCCGAAAGGCTGCTGAGCAGGGGAGGGAAGCAAACTGACAGCAAACCTGAGCTACCGCCATGATTTACGCATTTCTGTAAGACACGTAGGTTTTTAATAGTTATCGCAAACATTTTTGCAATTAAATAACATTGGTGGAAAGTATGTCCCCTGGCCAAACTGAACGACAAAGCTCAGCATTATCTTTTTTAAAATGTGGAGGTAATTATGATAACGTTAGGCAATGCAAGATCAGCTCTATGTGTATTTCAGTTCATACAAGCTCAGATCCTCCCACTTTTCTGACTGGCTGAGAAGTCAAGTCCCATGCAGGAACCTTCTGCAGTTGTTTCCATCATTTAAAAAACAAAATAAAGCAAACAAACAAAACCCATGAACAACAAAATGAAAAACCCCACACCAGAACACTTATTTATTTTCAATGTTGTACTGTAATAATTAATGCAATGCATGAGCGTACCCACCTTGTAGGTCAAAATTGGAGAACATCAATTCATCAGTAACAGTGGCTGATGTCTAGCTAGTTCCCTAAAGAGCTAGGAAAATACACAGTGTGATCTACAAGTATAAAAAAGTCATTAACTATTAGCATCACCTATTTCCCAACAAAAACTTTTCCCCAAAATCTCGATTGGGATGTTGTAGTCTAATCCATTAATATCCATAGTATTCATTTAGTACCTTGAAATGAACTGTGGAGAAACATTTTAAAAGATGACGTTAATAGAAGACCTGTTTTTCTAGGTAACAGTTGCCATAGATGCATATGTCATAAACACTAATTTTGTTCCTTTTAAGAAGTTTGGATGATATGAAACATCACAACATTTATACTGTATTTTTAATACACTTAAAAACAACGTCTTCAACTAAAAATAACACAATATATGATGTCTACCAGAACCTACTCTTGGAATTTTTAAATACCAGGGCATGACATTTAAAAATGGCATGTATTAAATAATTTTTATTTATTTATTTTTTAGAAAATAGCTAATATAAATCTAGATGTCTGCATCATTAAATAGTGTGCCTCAAATATATCTTTATTTTACCCAAACCATTGATATTTACATTTCCGTTTATGAGTATACGCAGCCATCATAATTCTTTATAAGCAAAGTGATGACATTTATTAGAAAATCAACATTGCAAGTAGTTCCGGAGACACCCAATATATCAGACTATCGTAACAGTCTTTAAATATTGTAGGAACACGGGAAGGGACTACTGAGATCATGAAACTGAGATGGTATCAGCATTTGTTCAGGGGAGACTAATACTTATTTCAAAAGAAGAGAAGATCTGTTCCATGCAGTGCATACTCTGCCCCCTAACATTCTCTCATCGGCTGCGAGTCTTGACAATTAGGAAACCAAACCACAAATACTTTGATGGTTTACAAAGTACCCATTATAAAGCCAAACACCAAAGTACATTTTTGTAGTATGGAGACAAAGTACAAGCAATCAGAGTGCAAGCAAACAGGCTGAATAAGGCATATAAATTCAATTGTTTCCTACAGTTTTCCTTTTCCCCTTAAAGGAATGGTTTTGATAAGTTGATGCAAGGAGCTTACACACTCACAAATAGAACAGGAACACAGAAGTATTACTTATAAATTACATGAAGCAGTATTTTTGGAATAAAATCATGTACTTAACATCAGCTGCCTGAAAGCAAAACGAGAGAAGTATCACTTTGACCCTAGTTACTAATATGATTCATCATAAGAGTCACTTTCAAAATCTTACCATATATTCTGGACTCCAGGACAGCTAGCTCAAGGAGGATCATGTCGTGGGAGAACAAGACCACAAGTTGGTAGCTATGCAATGTTTGGGAAATACAATGCACTTTTTAAACAGACTAGGTCACTTCTCAGAATGGAACAATTTCATTGCCGAGTCCTGCATTCTTATAGCTATTTTAAATACATTTAAATTCAGTAGGGATAATACAGTTTGGAAGTGGCTTTTAGCCATCAGTCCTGTATATGCTTGTAGGCACGTAACTGGTTCTGTTACTCTCTATCCAGCCATGTCTCATTTCCACGTGCAGAGAAACAAGCAAGTACAGGCAGGAAGATCGGAACAGGGCTGACACTTGACTATTAGGGCCCATCTCCATGATCACATTCATCACTAACGTAGCAAACACGCTACTTTAACTTAGCATACATTAGCATCAGCCCAGAGCTTTCATCACCTAGACAGAAATTGAAATTATTGCCTGTCTTCCTTCTACTCCGGTAAATATGAAGGCACCTGTCTGCTTTTCTCTGGAGGGGAGGAAGATATAAATGCATTCAGCTTTTCTAATCCTATGCATTGTACAGTAGTAAAGATTTACCTTAAAACTTTTCCAAGAGGAAACAACTGAGATATATACACACACACACACACTATACAGTGTAAACAGAGATTTTTAAACCCTAGGGTTTAATGCTAGATTAAAATCTAGCAACTCTTACTTACAGCAACTTTACCAATCTTTACCAATGATGATGCTACTAATAACACCTAGTAATTGGTAAACTGTCTCAGAGGAATGTTTGGGGTTTTTTTTACCAAAAAACAGGAGAGTTGGAAATACATATATGTGTGCATGCAAGCATGTGTATTGTATGCATAGTTATAAAATACTGTAATACTATCTTCTTAGTAATGCATCACTTCATAACATTTCAAGCACTTCAAGAGAGCTAAAGAGATTACAAAAGCATTAAGCAACTCCTCTAGTTGTAGAGTCACAGGTCACGTTTGCAGTCTTGGGTCACCAGAGACATATTCTGTCAGTACCTCAAAATTGACATTTTAAAGGGGTTGTATGGCTGTGTCCTGGTTTGAGGTAAAACAAAACCAATTTTCTTTCCAGTAATTTTCTTTTTCAGCTAACCCTCTTCTAATTAACTCTCTGACATTTACTACGTATTTTTCAGACATTGTCTGCTTCCAGTGGATAAGATGTGATGTTTGTAGTGAACACCAAGGAACAGTATGCAGAGAGGCTCTTGCTCATTCTTATTGCTATAACAACCATAGTAGCTAACTTTGTTGTATGCCGCGTTGGAGAGATGGAAGTGGAAGAGCATAGAGGGCTTGCACCCGCAGGGAGAAGCAGACAGGACAGGTGACCTAAAACTGACCAACAGGGTATTCCATCCCATCTGCCTCACGCTCAGCATAAAAGCTGAAGGATCAAAGGGGTCATCTTTTTCTTCACTTGCCAGGGTCCAAGGAGGACTCTGTTTGTTCATCTGCCTTTGATTCTGATCTGTGTGTCTCTGGGAAGACCTTATAGCAGCCTTCCAGTACTTACAGTACTGGAAAGCTGGAAAGAGACTTTTTACAAGGGCATGTAGTGATAGGATGAGGGGTAAATGGCTTCAAACTGGAAGAGGGTAGACTTAGATGAGAAGTTAAGAAGAGCTTTTTCACTCTGAGGGTGGTGAGACACTGGAACAGGCTGCCCGGGGAAGCTGTGGATGCCCCATCCCTGGAGATGTTCAAGGCCAGGTTGGAAGGGGCTTTGAGCAACCTGGTCTAGTGGGAGGTGTCCCTGCCCATGGAAGGGGGGTTGGAACTAGATGATCTTTAAGGTCCCTTCCGACCTAAACCGTTCTGTGATAATATTTAATTACAGTATTTTCATTTCTTTTCAACTCCTAAGTCTCTTTCTCTCATTTTCTCTCCTCTCTGAAGGGGAGAGAGGACAAAGAGAGCATCTGTCATTCATTGAGTAGCCAGTCCAGCCCAAACCACGACAAGGTGTCTCAAATGCAATCACGCTTCACATTTACATGCCATTTTTATTCTACCAGCGGCCATTCAGACAGTTGTGTTCAAAACTGACACTGTCAAACAAGTCACAAAACAGTTGGAGAAGGGACGGGAGTCTTTGCTTTTGTTCACAGTGCATTATTTCTGATGTTGATGGATAGGAAGTAAAAAGAAAAAGCCCTTTTGAAAGACACTTGAAAATGTTTAAGGATGCCAGTGAAGTCATTCTTCGTGGATTAAAGCATTTGTCTTTTCCTGAGAAAGATTTTAGTGATGTATTATTCAACTTCTCTAGCTTTAGTACCAACAGTAAATCCAACATTATGCATTGTTAACACAGTAATTACACTTTCCACTTCATAAACCAGCATGTCGTCATCTCGAGATCTGTGCCATCTGGAGGGCCAGCTGACAGCACAGTCACCTGGGATCCAGCAGGAAGCTGGGCCCCAATTGCATCTCTTGCTCACATGGCATTATACAAGCAAATAACACATTTTGTCGAGCCATTCATAGTGCCTCGTATTGAAAACAAATTTTGTCAATTAAAATATAACTATGAATGCTCATTCATTTAAAACAAGAAATGAATTATTCATACTTTGAACATTCCTTTTTCCAGACACTCTTTGTCTCTTCGCATCTAGAATGATTAGAAGTAGTCTCGACTCCCAAGTGGAGGCAGGCCTTCTATGTTGTTATTCTTTTGGTATTCCTGATGGAAAATAAGATATTTATTTTTTTTTTTAACAGACCAATGTAATTTAGGAATAGAATCTACTTCTGAAACTGGAATGGGGGACATAGGCTGGAGTAAATAATCTGGATTATTATATTCCTTGTCAATAATAGATCTGGGAAATAATAATACATCAAAAAAGTTACACCCTGAACGCCTCCCCAACATTTTAATCTTCATGTCAATAACCAAAAATTAACAAACCCTACTGGCAAATTTTGAATCCTGATGTAAGACAGTTTGACACTTCTGTATTTTTTAATAACTACATGAAAAATTATCATCATAACATACTTTCCAGTAGGATAAATCAATCAGTAACTAAAAATACAAAATCACATTCAGAATTTCTCAACTCGTGCCTCTGTGGAACCCACATGGTCTGCAAAATCAGCTGTTATTATGCGTGTTTGGTAAAGTAACTAGATTTCTCTACATATGTTTCAGCTGACAGTATAGCTTCTTTTTTTGTCTTCCTATTCTTCAAGTTCTGCATAAGACTATAAGAAAATTTCCAGTGTGAAAAGCTTTTAACTGGCATATTCTGTTAAGTGTGAAGAAAATGTTGGGTTTTAGCCTTAGGTTACACCTAATTCACAAAATAATTTATGCTTTGGATTTTTAAGCTGATATGACTATATCCGGCTAGGAGTTGACCAAGCGGAAGCCAGAGAACATCTCTTATGACACTCAAAGAAATCAACTGAAAATTTATATCTGATTTAAAAGACATTGAAGCATGGGAAGAATCTTCTTCCTAATCACTGAAGAGACCTGAGTACACTAGTAATGATTTTAGGGTCAAAGTGATATAGTTCAAACCATAACTATTTGCTCTTAATATATAACAGTCACTATCTGTACTAAATAAGTACTATCTGTATTTATAAAAATTTTGCACAATGAACCTTTACCCCAGATTGCTTATAACTGCTCAAGTAAAACTACTCTGACCTTCTCAAGCTTTACTGTACACCAACTAATTATTTCCAGCATCACAATAAATTCTGACCTCCTTCAAAAGCCTGCAGAACATCTCAGCTCAGAACATGCAGCTTAAACACGAGGAACTATCACTAAAAGTTAAATGCTTGTGAATGCAAGATTTCAGAACCATGCAGGTAGGCATCACATTATAGAGGGAGCTCCTTGCTGTGACAAGGGTAACACAGTATGAAACCAAGATGAACACAAATGAACTGGTAGAGGCACGCTTTGTACAGAGATACCACCCAGAAGAAAGCAAGCAATGGTAATAAGTTTTGTTCCACATACCTGCAGCTCCATTAGGAGTTTTGTGAGCACAGTAATATTGATCAATATTCAGTAAGTATACTGAGTTTCCCCTAGGGAGCAGAAATTAAAGATGAGGATATTGTCGTTTTTCCAGAGTTATTCACATCATACACAAACAATTCCCTTGGGTGAAGAGGTATCAACTTTTTCTGCAGAGCTCACTGCAGAAGTTTGAAGTAAGGCAGCTTGCTGACAGCTTACATTCCCCTCTGATTCTCAGCAAGATGTCTTAGGCAAAATTTAATTTTCCAGCCCTTCAGCAACCCAAGGTCTAAGACAACAAGGCCAAGAAAGAGGTGAAACTGATAACCTATTCTCTTACACACAACTGCTCTGCAACACAGAGCTTACACTGTTTCCCAGGAAGAGTATTTCGACCTTTACCAACTGTGAGAACAGATTCCTGCATAACGGTGTTATTTCTAACCATACGGATATTCCTCCCTAGCACGTTATGGGGATCCAAATTCCTTTGAAAAGATAATCACTGGGGTGAAAAGCAAGTGCCCCATCTCGCAAGTGGTCCCATTTTCATGCATGCCTTCTATCTCTGCTATCACATACGTGAGTCACAACTTCTACAAGTTGCTGGAAGCACACTGATCACTGTAATACACTCTGCCCAACATATCCACTACTGACTGCTCTTACAGACAGCCCTAGGGATCTATATGTTCCTCTGCTCGGAGCCCCTACTGTTATATCAAGAGCATATTTTAAGAACAAGCTGCTTTCAGTTAAGCAGCTCTCATTCCAGAAATCTTTCTGCTCAATTACTCTCTTGAATAATAGAGGTGTTTATTGGATACTTTTTCAACCTAAAGTTTTTCCTCAAAGGAAGAAAAAATTGTTCAATCTATTATGTTTCATTCAGTTTAGGTAGTGGGTGAAAAAAAAAGGACCACTGTGAGAAACAAAGTGAACAAATGATGACTTTTGTTCGCTTTTTTGGCTAAAGGTTGTATAGAAGTATAAGATAAAAAAGGTGTGGGGGGGAGGGCAATCTAATGATGCTACCAAATAGACATCTCTTATCGCAGCTGGCACTCAGTGAATTAACAAGTCAAAAAAAGACTCTCAACTATAAGCTGGATGTTCAGAAAACAGCTATAGGTGTGATAGAAAATAAACAGGGGAAAAAATTTAGAGACCTCAGTCTTCCAATACATTCACTAATATTGACATTTCCTATAATATTTAATTTCACCAGCTCAGGGCTTACTTTCCCAATAAATAGTTTTCGTGTTCCTGATCTATCTTTGGCATCTTACTGAAGACAAACAAGATTACTCAGTTATTAAAAATAGAGAAGAATGCAGTCTTTGGCAGAAAGCAGTCAATACGTTAAACATTTGCTTAATATTCATATTAAGAATAAGGCACACAGCAAGACAAGAGCCAAAGAAACATGAAATACCGTTGAAGTTCTTGAAAAATTCCCTAGAAGTTATTGATGCCTGACCTCCTTCTATATGACTTAAAAATCTGAAGAGTTATAGTAGACCAATTATTGACCCTGATGTTCTGGGTACAGAACTTTTTACATTAGATGTAGTGAATTTTTATCAATGAGAACTGTGTTGGAAAAAGAATGCAGGGGAGATTTAGGAGAAAGAGGTGGAGACATGCTCTGGCAAAACCAGAAAGCCATTTTAGATCTTTTCATGGGTTACCTTTTACATTGTAAATAAAGTCTTTCTAATGGAGTGTACCACAAGAAAAAAAAAAAAAAAAAAAAAAATCACATTAGAGCCAGCTCCACAGATTCCATTAATTAAGACAGCCATTGCTTTACATTAATAGTCCCTTTTCAGAGAAATAACTGTTTTGATAATGAATGAGAAAAGCCTTAAATTACACTGAAGGTTTTTTATAGTGCTGTGATTTGCCATGGTAATTAAATTTTACAAGAAGGACTCGCTACGTTTTACAACAACTAGATGGCACTGTCCAAATAAATGGTTATGTTCATGCTCATTTATCCGCTCATTAGACTGAATTTTCTATTTGTTTAAGCAATTAGTTATATTTAGAATAATAATTGCCGATCTTCACAAGAAGAATTTAAAATAGGAATTTTTGTAAAAAGAGATCCTTTGCTAAAGCTAAGGCTAAACCAAATTTCCTCTAATTTCAAGCATTGACATAGACATTCCAGCTTGACAGAACTCAATGGCAGAATTCCCAGGTGACTTGAGCAGAGCCAGGGTTTGACTCGCGATGCCAGTGTTCATTAGTAGGATTATGTAAGTTTCTTCAATCTTTGGCTTCTTTTAGTCCCTCTCCTCACCACAATAAAACACAGAAACGATTATAGTATTGAAAGTGAGAAAACCATTGACATCGCCCAGAACATAGCGGACTTTGATCATGTGCTCTCTCCAGTATAAGTAAGGCAAGGATTCCAGGTACTTTACTGGCAGCACAGCTCAGCATTTTGGAAACTGCCTGTTAGTGGGAAAGGAGACAACATAATGAATGAATCACCAGAAACAATTTCCAAAAGCCTTCAAGCAGTAATCTGTACAATAGGATGGGATAAAGAAAAACTGGCACTTCTGAAAGGGCTGAGATTAGCTGATGTTAGAGGTATTTTTTAAGAAATGTATGGTCTTGATTATTTTTCATGTTTTGCTTTTATTTTATATACGTATGCACTTATGTATAGTTTAAAGTATTGCCTAGTGATTAATACAGCACATATACAGACAGCATTTGGCGCCTATGCACAGGGCTTGGGAGAGCATTAACAGTAGGTAGTGCCCCTCAGAGACGGCTGACTGGCTTGTTAAGTGCCCATCATCTTAAGCACGCAAGTTTTAGTCTTTATTAACTTTAATACACAGAAGATAACAATAAATGAGACTAGTTATGATTACTGACACACTGCCCACTAAAAAAGTTAAACCCCGGTTTAAAAACAAAAAACAAAACTCCACACCACAAACAAACAAAAAAAAAAACCAAAGAGAAAACCCCGACATAAATAAAAAAGGTAAATAACAGACTCAATACAGTTGTGTTGCTTGATAAACCCAACCTTTTGCCACAAGCCTGTGGCAGCAGAACAAGAACAAGAGACAAATGCAGGGGGTCTGTGAGCAGCCTCGGCTTTCAGGCACAGGGAGGTGCCCACCTCCTACAGTCACAACGCTTGCGAGGAAGACATGATACGCCTAATTCAGTGAGATAAAGCAAACCAGGAAGAACATGTAAGGGATTATAATGGTACTGCGATATTTATACAATAAATTTATTTGCTCTGCAGACAATAAGTATTGATCAGTTTTGAGCAGACAATCCTTGCTCACTGAACTTTTGCACTGATCACTGCCTGTGGCAAGTTTCCCAAAAACATGGAGTTGCTCTTTCTGAAGAGGACACTAATAGTAGTGCTATCCCTCAGGTACCTGAAAATCCCTTGTCTGAGGCAATCACGCATACTGACAGAGGTACAAGTTCAGTTCCTTCCTTTGCTTGACTGGATTTGGTCCCACATCCTCTCTACCCTGGAAATGCCCCAACTGCAGCAATACGGGAAGGTGTCCTGGCAAAGTCCCCTGTCAGTATCAATGCTTTGCCTTTATGCTTGCTTACCTTCCCCAAACATACACAATGTAGTCTAATAAGAGATGTTTTTTCTGTATGCAAGCCAAGGTCTGTAGAGAAAAAAATTAAATACATAATAAAAATCACTGGAGCAGAGTGTACAAACTCTGTGTCCTAACTTGAGAGCGCATCCTTGCCGGCAGGCTGAAAAGCTTTTCTTCTCTTGTTCTATCTCATCAGCTATTTAATTCTTTCACACAAGATAGGACAGCTCTAAGAGAAGGTTAGGGCATCCTCCTGGGTGGTGGAAGGACACGATTTCAAGTTTCCCACTTGCCAGGTGGGTACCTTTGCTACTGGATTATTATACAAAAGAGCAGCCCATTCCTCCAGCACTACAAACAGATCTCAGTTGTCTTTTCTTGCAAATGCACCAACATAAGTTGTTCCATGTGTCATGAAAACTGTTTTTTACACCAGCTCAGGACACAAAAATAGATTGATTCAAATCTAGTTTGAGTGACTGCCTTTGATTCTTTTTCTTCACCCCAATGGGGGGGGGGGGGTGCGGGCAGATTAAATGATTTATTCCCGTAGCCCCACTCACAGGGACTGAACAGATTTCTCTAGTGAAACAAAACCCAGTTGGGTCTGCTGAGGTCTCACGGGAGAGCTGCGAGCCAAGGACTCCGAGTACAGTGAATACAATTTTATGGGAGAGAACAGGCACAGGCCTGTGAGCTAAAAAGTTGTATCCACACGGAGGCTATACAAAGGCTCAAAGAAACAGCTTGCCCTCTACCAGACCAATCGCGTCACACCAATTTGCTTCACTAATCCTTTTACAAACCCCACGCTTTCAAATGCAAACACAGTGAATGTTGTAGGGGAACTCTGCTAAAAGTATCCATAAACCAAATACTTCAGGATATTATGCAGATTGCAAATTATTTGCATTTTGATTGACTAATCATCTTCCTGAACAGAGCTTTCTATATACTATGATTGCTGTCTTGATTGGAATTCAGCTTTGCCAACCTCCTCCGTTTTAATAAATCCATAAATTTATCTTGAATAACAGAGATTCTGGAGCTTTTTCTGTTGTCGTGATTGCCAAGTTGTTTTTCCCTTTAAGTTAAAAAAAATAAATCATGTGTTGTCCAAGATCCATAAAAGCTTTTATTTGATTGTGTTTAAAATGAAACATGGTCATATTTAGACTGGCAACTCCTGTGACACATTCGCAGTTTGGAAAGCATCAGAAGGGTTTGATTTAAGAAGAGTGAATTTTCACTTCATGCTTGCTTCTGCTCACAGCTCAAGTCTGCAGTCCTTAGAATCAGCTCTTGTCAGAAAGAAGAGAATGTTAATCTAGAAGCACTGTTGTTTTCAAATGACCTTCTCTCCTTCTTGAAAAGCAATAGCTTTGAAGAGCTGCAAGAAGAGTGACAAGTGTTCAAAGTAAAATGGAAATTAAAACGAGAGCTCCTACTAGCTCTGGGCATCAGGAGATCCCGAAACAGTCTGCACTGAAGAGCTCAGCAGCTCTAGTAAATGTGTTCTTGTTGATTTATCACAGTGCTCCCTGCCGTTTATGAGGATGTTGTTCCTCTCTGAGAAAAGTTCCCATCATGCCAGAACGAATGCTAGCTAAGCAAAGCACGCCAAGAAATACACATCTGCTGAAGTATCACTGGGGAAGTGGCAGGGAGAACTGTACCAGCCACAATGGGTAAGAACTTGTTTTCCTAATGGGAGAAAGGTAACATTTATGATTTAATTCGCATTTGCGCAAAGCATTAAGATGACATGTACACTCCCTTCCCCTTATTGATCACCCAAGTTACAAGTAAGTAAATAAACCAGTAGCTTAACAGTACCGCTGTCATCAGCTCTCGCAGATCCTCAGACTACCACTGGGCTCACACTGGTGCATCCCTGCACCCACTGAGCAGAACTGCACACCAAGAACCAGTTGCACAAAGGGAACTGGGGACATGCCCATCTGATGTGCATCACCCTACACCTGTGCAAAGTAACAGAGGTGGATGTGACAGAGTGACTGAAGTGTTAGCAGAGCACAAACCCAGCCCTTCAGAAATACGGAGATTAGAGAGAACGGGCTGAAGGGCTCTTGGCACCCCAGGTTTTGGACAAAAGAGTTTAAGAAGAAAAATACTCTGTTTTTATTTTTGTCAGGAAAAAATTAAACGGACACAGTCTGTCTACAGCTTGAAGGCAGGGTGAAGGAGAACATCTTCTACCTAGAAATTAACAAAAAAAAAATGCTACATTCAGAGTAAAATAAACTGCTTTTATTCATAAAAACCCAGGTAAGTTTTTACACTAATGAAGGAGAAAGTTCAGGCTGGATCCTTCTCTGTAGGACACGGACAAATGTAGAACCAAATATGTGGAAAACATGGATCATTATCCAAGAAATAAATATATACCCAGATCTAATACCCCAACATGACCGGTCCAAAAGCTGCTCTATAAGCGCTTCATTCCCCTACAACCAGCAGCACCTCACAGCTTTGCTTTGCGTGCTACAAACCTTGCAATCTCCAACTTCAGATTACTTCCTGTGCCTCCTCTCCAACTGGAAGCCTAAGTCTTATTCTTCTGGTATCCAAAAAAAAAAAAAACCCCACACAAAAAAAACACACACTAAAAACCCAAACCAACCAAAACCACCACAAAAAAAAAAAAAGCAGCTTATTTCTGTCCTAGCTTTGGTCATGCAGCTCTCCTGCTGCCAATACAGCTGGGCTGCATTAACTAGCTATTAACTAGCTCCTCTTTCTTATGATGACCTACTACCTCATGTTCTTAAGAAAAGTAGGTGGGATCCCCTCTTTCACAGTCGAGAAGTTCTTTCACCAGGTCATGGCAGTAGCACCTGCAGCACCTCCTCTCTGTAAAGCAGAGACACTGAGCAACTTCTGAATGTGCTTTTATGTCATGAAAATTTAGTTGTCAATTCTCACTGCAAGTGAAGCTTTCATCCACAGATCCTAAATGAAGTCACAGGGAAAGGCTGGGGTAGGAAAGCAGAGAGCAGTCTAAAAAGGGAAGAACAGATCCTAACTACTACCCAATTGTTGCTTTAGGTCCTTGTGGGGTGTCTCACAAAAAGATAGGAAGATTAAAAGAAAAGAAAACCAGGTAAGCTCAAGTGTGGAATGATAGAGGCAGCAGCTAAACCACTCATCTACATCAGAGCAGGGCCAAGCACCTCTGTGATAATGCGTTGAAAAAAAGGGAAGAAAGAACAACAGAAACAAAATGCTAGAAGCAAAATATTTTCATGAAAATGAGAGCTCCCTCTCCCCTTCTCCATTAATACCGAGGAACACATCTGGCTTTCCTCCCACAGCGTCGCTGTTAGGATAGAAAGACAGCAGTTTGAAAACGCCATATTCTAGGAGACAATTCAGGAGGGGAAAATATACACTGCATGTAAGGAAAAGGCAATAAAGTAAAAACTGAGAAAAATAACAAAAGGTTCTATTCTCAGTGATTTGAAACAACACATGTGACACTGAACAAATTAGTCACAGAAGTAAGAGATGACCGGTTTTGGTTGCAAGAGAGCTTTTAAAAACCCTCTCAACCATCTGCTGTCATTATATGATCGCTGAAGTTGGAGAAAATCCTTCCTTCCAGGACCATTGTGTTATATGGTAGTTAAATTACAGATGCTTCTTTAATTTTTACAGCATACCTGGATTCTAACAGGAATGAAGCTGCCACTGAACTGTTCTGTGTTTGGGGGTTTTTTGTTTGTTTTTAGTTTCACTATTAAGATTTAAGTCTTTTTCTTAAAAAAAAAATGATGAAAGTTTTCATAACCTTTGCCTGGTAGGTGTCCTCAAGGCCACAATAAATTAAGCACAAAAAGCCTTTTTGGATGGCACCAATAACACGTGGAACAAAGCCAGCTGAGAAAGCAAACAGAACGCTAATCGTGGAAATGTAACTTGTGTGAACAAAATGACAGACTTGTGTTTATTAACACTTGTCTACACTTGGAATTTTATCAGAATAGTTATCCCAGAATAACTGTTTTAGTTGAAATTAAAATAACTATTCCAGAATAATTACCGAGAAGGTACTGCTGGTATATTTCCAAATATAAGAAAAGCCTCAGCCCTTGGAACCCGTTTATTATGACAGAAGATAAATAATTATTGTTTTAAATTCAATAAATATGTTTGCACATCTCCCAGTGGAAGATCACAATTCTATCACAGCTTTTATTCATCCACTGATATAACAAGTAGTTGGACTTTCTGAAAAAGCTTACTAACATGCACAAGCCAAAAACATGAAATGGTAATTTCAGCAGTAGAAAAAAGGCTGAAGAAAGCTTACTAAGAGTTCAAAAATATCTTATTTTACAATTGAGCTACTGAAAGAACATATGCATTTGGTATCTCTACTCTCCCATCACATAAGGTCCAAATAAATAGTCTAATAAAACAAAATTGTTAGATATTTATAGGAAAGAAATTGCTCCAGTAGCGGCAGGTGCTTCCCCCCACATGGGGCACTACAGCACTGCTGAAACAAAAAAGGAAGGAAAGTTTTAGCCTTGCTTAGAATTTTTCCTATGTTTTACCGCAGCAACAAGGTCTGCCACTGTGAAGGCATTTCTGTGTCTTTATAAAAGAACCGTAATAAAGCGTGTGCAGAATGATGCTTTGGCTTGGGGGTGCAGGGGCAAAGAAAAGAAGTCAGTGCTACAATAGTCCTTTTCAAGAACAATAGCTTCTGACTGCCCCCCAGCAGAAGTGTTAACACCTCAATCACGTTTACAGTTATATTTTCCCCACCAGCTTTGAATATTCTCTGAAGACAACCTATAAATAGAAGTTGTGTCAATGCAGTCACCTCTGAAGAGCAAGATTTACCAACAGCGCCTCAGTTGGCAAGTGATACTGCAGCACTAATGTTACACTAAGTGATCCTAAAGTAAGAGAGAGAAACACCAGCTGGCAACCCCTTTGGATGTATGAGCGCCCACTTTATATAGAGAAAATTATTATGACTGTCACTAAAACAACATGCCTTGAAAGACACTAAGATAAGAAATTCTGTCTACCCTAAAAATGCAATATGGCCAGTGGAACATACTCTGCTCAGTTACAGAGTCAAAGTATCACTGCCAAAGAGGTAGGACAAACACGCCTTCCGTACCACGACCTCTGAATCCCAACAATTTATGGTACAATCTCCAAGTGGAAAACAAGGGATGGATGAAGCAAGTAAAGGTTCCACAGTGAAGGAGTCTGACCCTTGAAAAGACAGGGGAAGAGTCAAGAGGACAAGAAATGCAAGGTTCAACTGTCTAGTCTGAAAAGCTTAAATTTGTGTCACATTGTGGAGTCAAAGTATTTTGAAATGGCCCTTGAGGAATGTCACCTACATGAGGAGAGTTTAGCTCCAGCATAACCTGTCTGCAACTCGTATGTCTGTTCCCAGGGTGGCATCCACGTGATGATCTAGGATTCCATAACTGATGGCAGAAACAATAGAAGGAGCATGGCAAAAATTCATCAACAAGTCTCAGGATATCAATACATGATTAAGATTTTCAAAATTATTTGAGCAGAAATTGTTCAATAGATCTGCAGAACCAGCAGAGCTGCTCTCTTTTGTCTTCACTGTAGTCTTGACCTACTTCTAATATAAAGATGCACATTTGTGTTCCAGTCTAATGGTAATAAGCGGGTTATTTCAGGCTTCAAGGGCAGGCTGAATTTGTCTGGGGCAGTGGTGAAGGCCAGCTGGCTGTCCTCCTTCTCTATTGTTGTGCTTCCCTTTGCAGTTGCCCCTTTACGGAGGGGGATTAAAAAAAAAAAGGGAGAAAATTCATTGTCTAATCAACTATTCCCCCTCTGCTTCCCTCCAAACCAGTGAGTTATAAAAAAAAAAAAATCAAAATCAATGCCACTGGAACAGAGCAACACAATCACTCAGCAAATGATGCTCTGAATAACTGAGACCACTACTGTTTAAAATAGAAAGTAACACTGGTAAAGTGTACATACACCCGTGAGCATCTCTTATTTTGTGTGCCCATTGGTTTTGCTCGTGCTTGAGGCTGCTCTTGGTCTTAGCAGATTTTCTCCAGGTTGGAAATATACATTTTAGAGATGCAGCCTTGAAGATGTGTGAAGTGCTGCACAGTTGGGGTAGAATAGAAACAAAATTCCACCACGAAAAGTACAAATAATCTGCAATTATGTCAAGCTAAAGACCAAAACTGAAAAGCAGTAACCCATTGGGATTTTTTATTTTTGTAGTTTCAATTAGAACATTTGTACCCCGCTATACAAATTTAAATTAAAAAAAATGTGTTCTCAGAAAAGTAACAAAAATACTATTAGAAAACATTTATCTGATAAAGCATAGTTATGTAAAGCAATTTTAAAATATTTTTTTTTGAACCACAACACTAAGAGACAAGTGAAATTATTTTGGAAGAGTTCAGTGTATTCTATTTTAAGGGAAAGAGGATGATCTAATCCAGCATGGTAAAGATACACATTTTAACATATTTTTCCCCTCTCGCATCACCTTAACTACATAGTCTACAGTTCTTTAAGGTATTCTTCTATTCAAGTGAAACTACTTTTTTTTTGCTACTCCTTTACTATTAGTCTTCATTTCTATTCTAACCATGGCTCGTCATCAACCACAAGTGGGACTATGTCGTGCTAGGCATCACAGGCAGAACAGCAGGTAATTTAAATGCTCCCAGTGCAAGCATATAGGAGAAATGGGATGTGAAGAAAGGAATGTAGAGTAACAAATGCAGTGAAAAATGACACATGCAAAACTAGAGTTTGCCGAGGGCTGGATGTGGCCAAGAAGTTATGATAGAGTCATGGGAAGACAATGCAACTGAGTGGAAACACAGAGGGCAACGCAAAGTGAAGCCAAGGTGAAACGTTCAATTCTTGAGCTCATAAACATATAGGTTGTAAAACTGAAAATAGGGAGTATAAACCCTGTTTGCATACAGAAGCTAAACCTCAGTTGATCTAGAGTTTCTATCAATCTCAACTCATTCCATGTCTATGGGACCCTACTTCTGCTCAAGAGCCACCGAGAGAATCTTACTAATTAGTCATATTCACATCATCTGGATTGCTTGATAAGCTTGGTTTTCAAGGACTCCTAGATTGAACAATTCAAAAACCATTCTAGCAATTATTTTTGCTAGAGTTTTCACAACTATTTCCCTCTGGCAGACTGTTTCTTACCAGAAATGAACTGCCTGCCTCTCACCGTTACAGCTGTAGAATTGTTGGTTATAGCATATAGTCCTAAAAAGAGAAAAAGAATGTTTTGCACCGAAATTCAGAAACCCAGAACATCGTGTTTCTGTCTTTGCTGGGGAGGGAGAAGAGCAGCAGGGGGAACCCAATTAAATAAGTAAATAATAATAAAATATATATATAAACCATACATGCACACAAGAGCTAGAGAATGGAAACAGTGATTATAGTCTTTTCCATGCCAATTTTAAAGCTTGAATGAGAATGGTACAAAATTCTTCCTGTAATCAACCTGCTATTCTACAGCTCCCTGTGAAGGGACTGCAATAATCCAACGAGTTTCACATCTGCGAGCAAGACCTGCTCGCCTACATTAGCCTTCCCTCAGAAATAACCCTCTTACCCGACTAGTCAGGAGAAAGTCATCTGAGGACATAAGACTTGCTCTGCTTACCTGGCACATAAATTATTCTTTATGTTTGATGCTTCCTATTTCAACAGGATACCATCTATGTGAAGTTACTGTCTACAGGTACCTTTTCAAAGGATAACCCTGATACCGGGGTTATCGGCTCTTTACATGCACAGACAAAACTGAGTAAGAGGCGGAGGCCAGGTCATTCTCATGCAGAAAACAAAGCTGCAATATAAACGAAGAGAGCAAAATAAAAAAAGCCTCACATAACAGGCTACTTTTTGAACCAAAGAAATTATTTGAAAGATAAGATTTGCAAGAAAGTTAAATCTAAAGCTTGCCTCTCTTGCTTTTAATAAACTACACTCTCCCAGGATTACACCTTACTAAGGTGCACAAACTCCGCTCGAGCCTTCAGAGTTTATTATTTTGCTGTTTGGTTGTGGGTTCTTTTGTTTGATTGGTTTGGGTTTTGTTGCTGTTGTTTTTAATATATGCATTTAAGTATCCTTAAAATGCCAAAGATACACATTCTTGTTGAAATCCCCTAAGACTACAGCCACAAAAAGTCAATTTCTTCACAGTCGAAAGTGTAAGGAATAAAAGGTCTTTCAAATGCCTCAGCTATATCTGACTTAATCGAACAAGCCACTCAGTAATAGCCCTATATAACAGAGTTTGTGGTTATCAATTAATTTCACAGCGAGACACAGTGGAAAAAGTGTATTTGAACCAGAAAAGGAAGAATAATTTTCCCGTGAGTTGTGTGGAATAGTGCATATCCAGAGCAGACATCCAGACGCATATCCAGGCATAATAGCGAGTGATATTTGCTGATATTATAGTCCTACCTCCTTCGAGAAAATCCCAACAGAGCAGAAAATCACTTAGAATAAATTCATCTTATTTAGACAACACAGGTTAACTTTAATTATTAATTAATCCCCCCAAGATCCTTCCTTCTGCTCCATGAATAGATAATCCACGATCCTTCACTTGAATAAGCAAGAGCCTTATTACAAACCAGGGTGAAATATTAAGTCAGATTTTTACCAGTACTGTACGACTGATGAGGTTGATTCTGAAGTTAAAACCGTTCATTCTATTTTACATTTACAAAATATTTTTTCAAGTTATTCCTAATAATTTTATATAAGTTTAATGTCAGCCATTATACAGTTTGTCATCCTTCTGCCTTGCCACAAACCAATTACTTGGAATGTGTTTAAAACTTGAAAAGCCTCTGAAATAAGTTAAACTTAGAGACTTAGAGTAGATAAGATAGAGTAGAAGATATATGAACTGCTTTTTTGTTTGTTTTTAAACAGTATTACTACTGATTGTATCTATTTTAAATGCTATAGCGTTTAAGTCAAAGCTGTTCCTTAAAATCGTTTTAACTTCGTGGAAGCCTGATACGAGTTGTTCATATTTTCATTTTCTGAACAACAAAGCGTAATAGACACAAGCAGCCTTTCTCCTCAGACAGGGAAGGAGCAAAGGCCACATCCAGCCCCATTTAAGTCAGTCTTTTCATCGACATCAGTAGGCACTATTGTAGCAGGGTGTTTTATTAAAAAAAAACAAAAAACCACCAAAACAAAAACACACACGCACACACACACCCCCCCCCCCAAACAAAAAACAACAACAACCACCACCACCACCCCCCACCAAACAGGTATATTAGTCTTCACATGCAAAGATGGAAAATGCACCACTGCATAGAACTAAGTTTTCTGGGCATCAGCGAGTCAAGCCTCAGAAAAGAGTCTGTAGGCTATAATCCTTTTTTTTTTTTTTCTTCAAATTCTTTAAATAGATTTGACTCATTTTCCCAATATGTTTCCAAAGCAGATTTTTCTGCATGGTTGGAAGGGATACAATTGCCGAACCATTTGTTCAGCTCAGCTGTGCAAATCTATTGTATTTCACTGGTTATTTTGAGCAACAGACATATTCTGTGTTTGTCTTCATAACTCCAGATAGGAAGCAGAGAAGCGTTTGGCAAGGAATATTTATCAAGACAATGACAAGCATAGCATGATCTTTTTCCACCTCCGGACTCTTGAGCATTACGCTTTCATCTCGTGTCAGTTAATGAAAATCCTAAGTGCCTTTCCCATTCCCTTCCAAAGAAACAACTTCATTTGCTAAAACATTCTGAGCCATCAAGTTTAATCAGAGAGTGCATCCTGACACTTTCCAGACGGTTGCAGTAATCTGACACTTTAAGATCTCTGAGGTGGCAAATGTGTCACTATGTTTCAGCATCAATTGTTTAAAAAAAAAAAATATCATCAGTTAAAGGCAAAACAATCAAAACAGATTCTTGTGTCAAAATAGCTATTAAGAGCAGCATAACATCCTAGTTAGCTTGAAAACTATTTCAGGAGACAATAGGTTACAGCTTTTTATATATACACACACCTGTAAAGCTGCAAGCTTTTCCC
The DNA here is from genome assembly GCF_000708025.1 of Charadrius vociferus. Lineage (NCBI taxonomy): Eukaryota > Metazoa > Chordata > Aves > Charadriiformes > Charadriidae > Charadrius > Charadrius vociferus. The sequence goes on from NW_009649187.1 coordinate 2,396,682, forward strand.
TTACAGTGCAGAGATCCACTGCTTTTCAACAGCCACAGGTTCAGCTATGAAAGAGAAGGATCAGCAATTCCGAGAGATGCCTTTACCAATGCCAGGGATAGCTGCGCATACTTGCATTTACTGACTCGGCAGGGCTCCAGGCGGTGACACCTAACTTGTAGCAGATGCACCACAGACGCTGTCCTCTGCTGGCAGCAGCCCGGTTTTCTATACCCCATGGAACACCGATGGCATCACCCTCTATTCATGAAGGACTGAGGGAAAAGAAAGCCAACAACAACCAACAGGTAGAAAGATGTCTTTTAAGAACAAAGGAAAGTACAAGTAGCCACCACCCCATCAATAGTTTGTTCAGGGCAAGTAACTTCAGAGACCTTTGGTCTCTCGTTATACGGATCACAGAGAGTGAAGGCACCAAGAGTTTTAAGGCAAAGCTTAAAATTTTGGGGTTTGACACTCATTCTTATTAGGTTCTTCAGGGAACCCTCCAGTTGTTGGGCTTTTAATTAACACCGTCAAACAAGATCAGGAGAGAAAGCAGCAAAGGATTAGAGCAGAAATAATCTTCATTTCATTGCCTTCTGAACAGATGCATTTCCAGGTCTACTTTAAATAAAGAGCATGAGAAGGTGAAATTATGAAGTTTGTCGCATTCTTCTGAGTTTTCAACTACGGTTTCCAAGGAAACAGAAAACTAACCACCCAGGTAAATAATCTCTAGCTCAGAGCTACCAGAGTGCAGCAGGAGAGCACTAGCAATGCCAAAAATAATAGCAGCTTGTTTTGTCCCATGTAGCACAAGAGCGACTCCACCAAGAGACAGAGTAAGGAGAGGAGGAGGCGACATGTGGAAGAAAGGGAGACTGAACCCAACAGCTGAAAAGGCAGTTAGGAAAAATTTTAACATGAAAAGCATGGCTGGCACAGAGGTGAAACAGTAAGATCATCGCCTTTCAGACAGAAAAGAAAGCAGACAGGTGAAAATCAGAGGAGATACAGAGAACTGGTTGTGGTACAGATGAGAAGGGACCACAAACAGAATATGTTTGGGAGTATTAATAAGGGATGATAGTAAAGTATTAGAGATGAAGACATGGTTTACATATTGGTTCGTTTCCACATCACTTCTACTACAGCCTGGCTCATTAATGCTTGAAAGATGCCAGCAAATGATGTTCTGTTGTGATAATGCAGGCCTTTGCGAGAGGAACTCGGGTCACGGGTACCAGCTTCATTCCATTCTGCACGAACTTGGCTACTAGACTGTACCATGACTTAATCCTAGATCATCCCTGCGAGACATGAGGGATGTTGAAAGGAAAGGGTTAAAAAAGGCACCGACTGGCCAATTAGGACTTTCTTTTAAATAGACAATAGGTCCAAAGGGGTTGACTTTCAAGTAATTGCTCAAAGCAGGAGTTGTGCCTCCAGCCTTTAAACATTAGAGGCAAATGGCTACTTCCCCCCTCTCTTTCAGTGCTGTTCCCAGATAGCTCGTGTGACCATTTCTACCTTTCAGCAAATTTAGTATTTGTAAAAACTCTTGAAGGGAGGCAGGCAAATATGGTGAACAGAATTAGCAAACCCTTTATTTTAAGATGAAGCGCCAAGACATACAATAGTGCTTGTTGTATATACAAGTACATTGATCGAATTTTTCATTTTTAACTTATCACTTGACAGATAGGCTTTTAAAAAAAATAATTATTAATACACTGGCTCATACCTGTTTATATTACAGTTCTACCAGACTGAGAGCCAGCTGGAGCTGGACTTGTCTGCACCATAAAAATTTCCATAATAACTTCCTATTACCCCAGTGTGACTACTTATGCAAGTTTTAGTATCAGTACTTTACTCATCTTTGATAGTATTTTTCTACTGAGTCACTTCGCAGTCATTTTCTAGTTCTCATGGCCTGTGGTCTATTTTTCCTTGAAGTGACAGAGTCTTATCAAAGAGTTAACTCTTATTGCCAGGATTTAAGACTTAAAATAATGAGGTGCGTAGGAGGGAGCTGAAAAGAAAGGGAGTCTGGAACAGCAATATGACAAATGCCTTAGAAGATCTCATTGCAATTGATAATTTATAACTTATTAAAAAAGTACCAGACAACAACTTATTTTTATTGCTACCATATATATGTACAAACATGGAAGTTTTTGCATTGTGGTGGTTTTATGACTTATTTATTGAGTCAGAGCTTTAAAACAGTACTTTAAAATAAGCTAAAAGAACAAAATAAGAGAGTGTTCACATATGATAGTAATCATTATGCAAGTTGGCTCTTCGTGCTATTATCTCCTACACAAAAACGAAGCAGAGGTGGTGAAAATTTCTGGTAAGGTTAAGAACAGAAAACACTGACAAAGCAGCAAAATGCTGAAACTTCTGCATGCCGAGTATCACGTTCTGGTGTCAGCGGCGTCATATCACCATGGCCTCCTCAAAGTGCTTTAGCAGCATGGGAGAACATTCAAGTGGGGCGTTGGGGTGGACAGAATTACTCTGAGGTAAGGGAGATCTGAGGAGGATATTTTTGGTGTCCTTCTTTCTCGTAGAAGTTTAGAACAAAGCTTAGCAAGAAACATACAAACCTACCAACCTTCTCAAAGCAGACATGAAACCACGGGCTACCGGCTGAGGCAGAACTATGTTAGTGTGTTACTTTTTCAGCTTGTGGGTCTTGCAGAGTAGAGTGAACAGCAATAATCCTTTTTATGACAAAGGCACAAGTCATTACAGAAAGAGAGAGCGGCCCTCGGTGTTCCATCTTGCCATGGTACAAGTTGTTTCATTTGCTATTTAAGTAGCACAACATTTCCATACAGTAGTAAGAACTCATTATTTATGTACCAGGAATGGAAAATGGCTTGAGAGAGACCTCAGGAAGGCCAAAGCTTGTCTTCAGACAGGGTATAACAAAGCACCTACTTGCTGCAAGGAGAGCACCTGTAACAGAGAATGGTTTGCAAACCTTCTAGCGACATCTCAAAGGAGCAGAGCCCTGCTTTCACCCGGCTTCCTTGGCTGACTCGAGTCAACCAAGACCTAAGACAGACCAACAAATAACTACTGTCTCCTCACTGGGACTAACATTCCTGTCCCTTCTCGTGGCAATGAAGCAATGGATTTTAAAGGTTAGTTTCAGACCAATTAAACACAGGATTGTGAATAATGTGCAATACAGCAAAGACCAGGTATAAATTGGAGAAGACAGAATAGACATTCTAGGCCAAGAGAAAATTGAACCATCACAGTATAAATAGATATTACTTGGCTGAGGAAGATGTACTTAGTCGACAGGGCTAAAATCCAGAGTTATGATAGTAAGTCACTTAATTGGTACATGAGTCAAGCTAATATGTTATACAATTATACAGAGCACCATCCACAGGAAGGGAAGATGGATATCACTGCAGAGTCCCTCTGGTATGAGATGTCCAGAGCCCAAAGGCTGGTAAGACTACACCTTGTGCTTGCTGCAGCAGGCAAAGAAGCATTTCCTCATGCATATGGGGGTCCCAGTTCAAGAATGCCTGAAAATATCCAGGCATGATACTGGCGAGAAGGACATCCAAGAAAATGATCTCTGGACACCGACAGGTGCCATGAGGTCATCATTTTACCTAGCTGTACAGTCCCAGTCCTTCAGCTCCTTCACTTTTTACCATCTCATTACTTTCTCCTGACATACAGATCTTCTGCAGAAGACCCTGAGGATGCAGGGGTGGAGCTAGTCTTGTCATGAAAGAAAAAGGAAGGATCTTATTTTCTCACTCATTTTAATAATGCCAAAATTCTACTTAGTTTACAACTGGGAAAAAAAGGTTCCTAAACACAATACAGTTGAAGTTCTTTGATGATTAAGTCTAACACTAGAGAAGTCATTTCATAAGCTACTCTTGTCAAAATTACCAGCTATTATAGCCATGCTCCCAGTTCTGTTGGGACTTTTTTTTATTTTTTACTTCAGCAGTTTTCTTGAAACACTCCAAATTAGGATATTTTCATAATCAGCTAAATCATGATATTATATACTGAGTTCAAGGTGGTAATTTTACTTTATATTGTTACATTATATTAATGCAAAGTACAGTTCAATGGTGTTGCTTACACAAAATTCATCAGGCACCATAACACTGCTTAGGATGAAGAGAGCACAAGGCAAAACTGAAGTTTTTGCCTGACTTGTGGACCAGGAACATGCAGAGCTAATAAAAACTCTGATCTGTCATTTTTGAGGGTTTAATTTTAGGGGAGAGACAGATTTTTAATGAGAAAACTTTCAGGTGGATTATAGAGCTATCACACCTCAAGAGATAGCAGCCTTAGTCTCTTGGCAGAAAGGCACAGTGCTGCTGCAGGGGAGCAAGAATGCATTGGGGAATCCTCTACCCTTTTTCAGCTATTGAAATCTCACTATATTTCAGAGACACACGACTGCCATAGAGGATAGATTCCCCTCCCCCAGTATTAGCTGTGACATATACGGACACAATACAGGTGATGGGAAGCTCTTTAGACAGTGAAAAAGCAGAACTGACTGGTTCTAAATAGGCAATTTTCTTACAGGATATAATCAGAGGAATCACACAGAAAAATTAGCGCACTTCAATCAGCAATATCCAGGGAACATGCATTATAAAAGCATATATTACCAGCATTTCAAGCACAAATCTGACAGCTTCTGCTGAATGATTTACACATTCAAATTATAAAACTTGAGCACTTGGTTGGTTATAAAAATATATATATACACACAAACTCTATATTAGCAGGCTGTCCTCCTCTTTGCACAAGCAGTGACACGGCTGTAAAGCACAGTAGCAATTATTTACTTTCACCTCAGATGACCTCTCCCCCAGATGTGTTTGCTTGCTTGCTTTCAATATGAGGTTTTTGCTGAGGAGGTAAAGTTCAGCTGAAATAGCTCAAGTAAACAAAACCTTAGTAGTGGCACTGGCAGAGCTTTTCTCCCTCGTCCCAGACCAGCAGCCTGTTGCACCCGCACACCAGACTGGAGCACCGAGCCCTCCCCAGGAGCACCGACTGCTCCTGCCCAGTAATCCTACAAGTTCTTCCACAGGCTAATGTACAGGTGCCACCTTTCATAGCGTGGCAGAGGACCAGAAAATACTGGCAAGACACAGAGAGGAGAAACAAGGTGGATCCTCTGTGCCCCAGTGACTGTGCATTAAGTGGTCTTCCTCATTCAGAAAGTTGCAGACTTGGCCCATTTCAAATCTTTGCTGCCTGGCTATTACCAACTGCTCAGCCTTCTTCTAGCTCCCTGGACCTCACACAGTTGATAAACTTTATAGCTTTTTCCTCCAGCTATATTGCAAATGGTGCTAGTGCTCGAGACAAAAAATAAGTCCTCTTATGTAGTCCTGGTTTCCAGACAGAAAGAGTCAAGAAAGGGGTTACTAATACAGATCTGAGCAACTTCATCCCAAGAGGAAATGCAATCACTATAATTCCATTTCCTAAACTTAATTAGATTAATTTTGTGTTTAGTAAGAATAATTTTAAAAAGAGCACCTGCTTGACACTCTCACTTACAACCCCCAGCAAAACCATATGTATATTAAATGCATACATTAGTATGCAATAACCAGAAAGTTAAATCGATGATGTGTCTACTTCCACCTCACTTGAAGACACCTTTCTTTAGTCCATCAGTCATATTAGCACTCCCATCATGCAAAGTTAGATGCATATGCATACAGGCATCCAGGTGAAGATAAGAGAGGACATAGGCAAAGAGATCAGGCTTTTGTGTTAAAAAAAGAGAAAGACATAAATGCTAATTTTAAGAGTCAATTAGAAGTATAAATAAATACTTGCAACAGCAAGGTCAAGTATCAGTTAGAATCAGAGCTGTGAATACTGCAGTTACCTAGGCAACACCTGCTTCTTTTTTTTTAATTTAGGATTTCATCCATGTAAAGTGGCATAAAAAGTAACCAAGGTTTTTCACAAGTTACTCCAGTGTCTTTAATGGAAGCCATAATATATATGTGTGTATACATACAGTATTGTCTTAAGGAGCAAACGTCAGATTTTATACACAAAAAATGTGCATTTAAAAACCCAGAAATACTATTTCACTAATGAAGAATGACCAAAAAAACCCAACTTTAAAGCACCTGAAGTTAACACCTAGGCCAAACTAGTCATCAAAATCATTTTAATAGACTGAGTAACATTTGAATGATTTATGTCTCTGATAACTAAAGCCAGTTCACAAATGAGTTTTATTCACCTTGGCACTTTAGACTTCTCTGAAAACAAAGACACCCCAAACCAAGAAATAAGGTTACTGCCTCATGAAAATCTGCTAGGAGGATGCAGGAGTGTGTCAGATTGGCAAGACCTATTCCGTTTCAAAATCCAGTGGGGTCTGCACTGAAATATTTCAAAGTTAATGGAATGGTCAAATGAACCACCTCTTGTAACTGCAGGCAGAGAAATGGCACGAGTGAATTCGGTTTCCTTCAACGGTAATATTTACTACTGCTAAAGTCTTTCAGCTTAAAAAGAAAGTGCTTAAAGGAAAATTTGTATCCAGGAGGACAGATTACTGCATTAATTGAAATGCACTAATTCACTCTTGCTGCAAAATGAAAAGAACAGTTATCAGATTGAAGCAAAGAACAAAATGACATTTCTGAGGCATTAATCTTTACAAGATGTTAAATTACTTGTAAAACCTCAAGAAAAACAAAGGAATTAGTCAGACTATCATTTTCTCAAGAAATGAGAGTGGCTGATCTGATTGGATCATGTAACACACTGAGGACATAATTCTTCAGTAAGTTTGGTGAATTAGTCAGTGAGGTTCAGTAAGGACAGCTGTCTTCTCATGGACAAGCAATAAAGAAAAAAAATAGTATTTCTCTCTGCCACCTGTTAATTTTGTCTATTTCAGTTCCAACCTGGTCTTGAGCAATACCTTGTGATCCTGAAGAGCATATGAACAGGGCAGTCTGTGGGCTTTTGGAGCAAGGGGAGAGAAAGGATTTGACTGCATAAATTTGTGGAAAAAATCTCCCTAATTATGTGGATAATAGAAGCAGCTAATTCCATATTGATACTAAAAATGGATTAAAAAAACTTGGCTCATAACTATACTAGTGATATCAGCCCATTTGGATAATCACTGTACATATCTGAAATCCAGGATAATCAAATTTCATTGTCTGGCTGTACTCCTAAATCTTAATTATTCATAGCATTCAAATTAGAGACTTAAAATCTTCATCCAATCACTATGAACTGGTTCTGTTTTGCCATTATGAAGAGATGACACACCTGTCCTTTTTATCTCTTTGAAAGGATACCTTGCTTTGTGTTACTGAGGTGCAAATTATAGTTTGGAAATTGGGTTGTAATCATTTTTCTAGTAGTCTTGTTCCATGGTTTGCTAGTTGTTGACCAATGACTTTTCTCGATTTTTTATTTTTATTTTTTTTAAACAGTAAGTTTAGGAAGCCTTTCCTCACCAGGTCTGTTCATTTTTCGAACGACCTTTCATTAAGCATTTTCCTCTCATAACAGTGTCAACTATTAAAGCACCACCAGCCACAACAGCGAGAGTTCTGTCTGGGGAGAAGCCAGTGGCTTTAACGTTTGTTTTCATAGTGTGTCAGAGGGAAAAGGAGACTTAAGGAGGGGCGGAGATGGGAGGTAAGAAGGAGTGACGTTCCCTAGTTCTATGCCCAAAAGCCCCTACGCAAGGAAGCGTGAGACAGGTAGTGAAGGTCATCAAAACCATCACAAGCACAGCAACCTCTAAAGACAGACACTCAGTGCCTTTCCTAATCTTCATTTGCTTAGCTACTCAGCTTCATCCCCCAGCCTTAAGTTAAATCACATCTGCTTTGAAGAGTTTTGTCAAACCAACAGGCTCCATGGTTACTTCCAAAGAAAACTCAGTGCTTCAACTTAGGCGATCTGCTAACATTTCAGAGATGCAAGTTACGTCTATACAGACCAAACATCCAGCTCCTGAATTGCAGCTGCACCTAAAAAGCTTTGTGCTTATATATAAATTCTCCAGCCCTTGAGAACGAGCAGGAAGCACTCAAGACCAGCCAGGCATAGCCAGGACAGTTACAATTCAGTGCAGCCATCATATAAAACTATATTATTGTCAGAACACAAAGGAGAGATGGTGTTTGCAACTTCTCTTAAAGGTGGGAGCGTGCATAAGCAAGGTGAGGTATTTAAGAATCACATAAAAATCACATTGTCACAGTCACATTTTAACCTCATACTCAGCAATTATTTACTAGACGTATTTTCTGTTCTATTTTCCCTTTAAATGCACTCTTTTTCCTTGAAAAGTTTAGATAAACAGCTTTATTAACTAAAAATTAAAGCTGCCAAGTGATGTTTTATACTCTTCCAGGATGCCAAGTTAAGCACTACTCAAGTAGAAAAATTGCATTTCCCTCTCCCAACACCAGTCACTTTAATCAACGTCCGAGAGCATTTCTATTACCCATCTCCCTGTACCCATGGAAATAAGCCTGTATACAATAAGCTTCATAAGTCATGTTGATTCCCACAATGCCGTCAGCTCACTTTACACTAATGCTTCCCAATTACCCTTCATTACATCTGAGGTCTTACTGATCTCCAATTTAACCACTGGAGAGGTCTACATGAGGGTCACTTCCACATCTGAGCAGTGAAGACCTGCAACCAATGCTAAAGCAAGACATACTAGGTCTTCTCAGATGCAAAGCACACAAACACAAAAACATTAAGTTGAGGACCTGAAGCACCTTGTTTCGGCCACGTCTCACAGCACCGCCACACAACTCAAGCCCAACACAAACAGAATTACCTGCACACACCATCAGCTTCAGAGGGGGCAGGGAAAGGGTCGGGCAAGTCCCTGCATACTCCAAGGTTTTCAGACATTTGAGTCTTGCTGAAACTGCTATCATAAATAAGTACAAGCTTTTACCAAACGACCATTACTACGTTTAATGACGGAGTTAGGGCAGATGTAGTCAAAGAACAAAGCCTTTTGCACGCACATATAGAGAGAAACAACCTGCAGGCAAAAACATCCTTCTGCCAGATCCAGCTCTGTCCCTCCACAGGGAGGGAGGTGTTTCTGCAAACACACGCTATAGCTCTTAGCTGTACTGCTTTCATTTTTTCCCCTCACTTCACATCTCAGACAGGTTTGCTTTAGCCATCTGCTGAAAGTACCATCCACAGATGTCATGATGGAAAAACAGCTAAGAGTTCAAAGTTTGAACAGAAACTCCCGATTTTGTGTTGGCAGGGCTCAGACTGACAGAAACCAGAGCTACAGAAAAGCAAACGTGGTTTATTGAACATAGCTGAACTACAGGCAGAGCTGTCCTTCCTTCCCAACTGCCCAAAGTTTTAGTTCCAGATCTTGGCTGTTAGTACTTTTGCAATTAAGTTCTTATGCCACAAGGGGCAGAGGAATCATACCCTTCATGCAAACCTCATGTTTCAACTAACAACTTGGTATTTCAGACTGTCACGTTTCAAGGAAAATTATTACTTCCCTCAGGCAGCTTGCAGTAAGAATCAAAGGAATTACAAAATGAAACAAGTTTGACACAAATCTCAAGAGAAAAACCACACTCAAAGCCACCTATGGATCCTCCAATTCCCCACATCATTTACACTTCATGCAATTTTCAAGCACGTTTCTCCAGAACAAAGCATTTGTTTCAAGTGTGCCCCTACATTTTGTTGTTCTAAAACAATCTGTATACAAGCAAACACACAAAGTCATTTGTCTCGCCACAAGCAGCTTCAGCTAACCTCACCTTTGATGTCAGCAACCCATCACTTAGCCTCATCTTGTCCACCTGCATGACACCAGGCCAGCTGCCAGCCCCTGCCTTCTCCTAGTCTCTGCATTTGAGCCCTTAGCAGCACGGGCACAACCACCTGAAAAAAAGTTATTCTTTCTTGCCACCTTCACCAGCAGTACTAGAGACGAAAGCCAAAGCCTGTGCAGTATGCCAAAAAAACTAACAGGCACCACACCTACATCAAACTCACCATCACACGCACAGAGAGAGAGCAACCTCACAGCCCCGCACATCAGTTCGGTCACGGCAGAGCCGCGTAACTTTGCGGCAGAGCTTTGCTGTGCTAGAAGACAACTTCTAGTGGTTGTGTTTCAAGACTGAAATTTGAAACATTTAGTAGCCACTTGAAGCCATAGGGCTTGATTTTTGCCTTTATGGGCAAGACTTAGGCATTTTGAGGAATATAATATTAACCCTTTAAGTTGCCTGGTGTACTGAATAGAAACACCACAAAGTTATCTGTGGGGGAAGGGAACAACTGTACAAGTTGCGAGTGGGGTTGCAAAACCATTACATTTTTCACATTAAAATACAACACACCTGAGTTTCATTTGGAGTGACCACACAATTGATTTTCACTTGCAGTTACATGAGGAAAGGAAAACAAAAAATTCTGTTTAATATTTGGTTAAATTCACATCCTCTTGTGTCTTAATGGCACCATAACATTTACCTACACAGTCATTTGAAAAATCTGCTCACTGAAATACAGACAAAAGCAACATATTGCACTTGTGAAAGCCCAAAGATTAACACAAACTTAATGGAGTTCTTAGTCAAATGTTCACTTCCACAGCACTGAAAACACAGCCCAACACACTAGGAAAAGCACCAGGTCTTTTCATCTGTTGCAGAAATAACCATTCTTTAAAGCTGCTCACTTCAGTTCTTATGTAAGCAGAACGCTCTTTGAAGTGAAATAAAGTTTTACAAAACACAGGCTAAATAAAGATCAGAGAACCTGAAAGTCTCTGGTATTTTTATCTCTTTCTGCACCACAGAAGATAAAGCCTACATCAGAAGCCACTCCAATAACCTCCCAGACAAACAGCAGAAACATTTTACAGATGAGGAAAAATATTAGCCTCTTGAAAAAATGATTCCATAAAAGATGTAAAGAAGAAAGTAAGCACCCAACTCTTACCTAGCAGAGGACTGAAGCCATACTGGTTTGTTCAATGCCTTCAGCAGACAGAGCCCCAGACCTGTGGTCAGTAGCACAGACCTCCACCAGGACTTGTTCCTCAAAGCCTTTCTCTCCCACCCGCCATAGCACAGAGCAGATACCACAACATGCTTCCACACCACACATCCCTCCTCTCCAGCCCCAGAAGATCTATCTAGCTAATGACTTCAGCTGTAACTAATGAGCAACTTCTCAGGCATCAAATTACCCCTGCAAAGACACCTGTGAACTCTCACACTGTGACAAGCTCAGTATTGTTTGTTCACCAAACCTAAAAACTCTCATTGTTACAGTGTTTCATGAAAGGCAGCTGCTTGGCAGGATGGGGCAAGATAGCCAACATCTGCTAAGCAAACAAGGCCAGGCTGCAAGGTCGAGTTATGCTAACATCATAAATTGTGAAAAGGCTTGGGAGGAAAGGAAAGGGGGAGGCTCAGTCAAGTCCTGCTAACATCATAAATTGTGATAAGACTTGGGAGGCTCAGGAAGACATGGAGCCTTCATCCCTGCGACCACCAAAAAGCAAAGGAAGAAAGAGGACGACCCCCTAGCAACAAACCGCGCAGACGCAGAGTACACCACTAAGAGAAACGCCTACACCAGAAGTAGAAGAGTATAAAACCAAAGACTTTTGTAACCTAAGTGCGCGCCGTCGGCGGAGTGAGACTCCCGGGCCGCCCAGCGCTGTTTTGCTTGCTGCCGCTTGCTAATAAATCCTTCAAATTTAATTGGCTCTGTCTCCTCGCCTCACTTTGTGAGACTAACTTATAACAACACCTTTAATGAATTTACCCCAGTAAATAATCCTGCCGAGAGTCCATATGTAGTAGCAGAGCCTAGCTTACTCCCTATGTTCTAGAAGACCTTATATTTGCCCCCAGAAATTCTTGAGGTGACTCCTCTTTTGTCTAGAGGTGAGAGAAAGGGACTTTTTCATTTCTTATATGGTTTTCCACTTTAAAACATGTAAACAAAAAGACTCCAAAGTCACACCTTAATCTCTAAATAAGCTGGACTTTAAGGCAGTTGAGCTATTTGTTTTGTCAAAGCTAAAATGTTTTGTTCCTTTTTTGAGCTAGAATTTTATTGAATAACTTAAAAAGAATTTTTGAAAGGTGTCAGTTTGTAATGCTTACGTCCTTATCTCATCCTCATCTTTTTTGCACACTAGCCAAAGCCACCATGTTTGAATGTGGATTGCAAGTGCATAGATTGCATGGCAGAGGAGACGCGTTTAAAACAAGGAAATAAGATTTCTGGGGAAATTCATATCACCTAGCTTCTCTACCTGAACTTCGGCAAAGTTCAGCTTTAGAGCTGAGGTTTGGGATTGTCTATATTAATAATAACATATTTATTGTTACTCTTAACCCTTAACAATAGTAAGTACTGTGCCACATCTTGCCACTAATGAACTGCCAGAAACAATGGTAAAAGGTATGTCAGTTCATGATGCCGATTCAAAGCAGTGGTTCTACTGAAAAAGCTAAAAGCAAAACTAAAACTAGAAAATCATTCAGTTCATATTACTCTCTATCTTCCAAGCTGTGGGATAGAGGAGGGAGAATCTGTCTTTAGCAGAGATATGGCACTTGCTTCATTTAGTGTTTCAAACATGTCATGTAACACAAACCTCCTTAAAGCACAACTTCCCACTTCTCTGTGAGCAAGCAAATAAACAATACTTATGTAACTCAAACACCTCTAACCAATCACCTATTCTTACTAATTGTCCAAGTGCGGCGCACCACTGTTTGGTCTTAAAGATTTCCCAAAGTTACTGGCGTCATTGTTGGCTGAAGTTGGTAAATCCTTTTGTTCTGACATGAGATTAATAGTCTTATTTCATTTGTGACTGCTGCCTGTCTGACATCCTCTGAAGTAATCTGCATATCCCATACTCTTATTCAGTCTAGTGATCTGCCAAGAAACACTTTTTCCTGATACCAATTAGTTTTCTCTGGCTAAATCTCACAACCTACATTGCCCTGGAGATGTGGACAAATAGCCGAAGCTGAAAACTCACATGAAGCTGCCTCTGTCCCGCTTCTAAGCGTTACCCTGTACACTCATGGTATAATGACAAAGATTAGCCTTTCCAGCTCTGCAACTTGTAGTATTCTGGCAGGTTTAAAAGAGACACCTTACACTTTCATCTAAAGCACGGAGTTCCCAGGCTGTCCCTCAGAAGAATTTCAGTTCCCACTTTACAGAAAATCAAAGCCTGAATCGGTGGGTAGGCATTGTAATATGCACAGTTGTTTCATAAACTTTGTACATGCATTAGAGGAAACTTTCAGTGTCTTGTGTTCTCTTTAAATGCAAACTCTGTCAGTCAGCTGTAATTCACACCTACTAGAGGTTCAGCACTTGGTCCTACAGAAAATGGCCAACCGAATTTCTGTTGAACATTTCTACTTCTCATATACTTCAAATACACAGTGTGTCAATTACTTTTTATTCCTTAGTGCAAATGCCAGATTTTCTTTTTATTTCTTCCATTTTGATTAAAAACAACAAAATCCTATAAATTCTAAGTAGTTTCAAATTGAAGTTTTTTTCATTGTCAGTCTTCAGCAAAAGGCTGATACTTAACATAAAAAAAGTGGTTCATCTGTATCTACTTGCCATTGCATTACATCTTGCCCACATGAATTCCGCAATGAGAAAAACTGATAGGTAATTACTCAGAAAAACAAGCTCCAAACACGGCACGTCGGTAGCTCTGAGAAGGAAAACCATCTAGCATGGGACTAGGGAGGAGAGTCCTACCTTCAGCTGTGGTAAAACCACATCTTGCTTTCCTGAACTAAATCATCTTTAAATGTTCCCACAAACTTGCTGAAGCATTTAATTCATGATGGTAAGATTATAGTATAGATATGTATAGCAAGATTTTTGTAGTTACTTTTCATGTCATTATTTCTAATGTAAGCCATTATTTGAGCTAAAATATAATCTAATGGGTTTGAAGCCCATTTACTGCATTAAAAAAAGCTGTATAGTTATCTTATTACCAAGATAGTGTTTCTTCAATGTGTTATCAATTGCAGTGATAAGATCAGTGTGATTTACTGCACAGGGACTTTCATCAGTGTGGATTATCTGGTAAGGAATGATGTCATCCTGCAGTCTTTTCCTCTCTCCCCTGTCTGGCTGCCTACTTTCATGAAACCTGTGAAGATGTAATAATTTTGACATTTCTGCCAATGGATTAAAAAGTTAAAATGTGGACACACTCACATAGTATGGTTGTATAAAGTCTTCTCTCTTCAGAAAACCAAGAAAAAAACATCCACCATCTGCCGTTATCAGGTTGCAGACATCATAACTTACCTACAGCTGATCTTTGCCATGACTGCATCCCAGGAGAGCCGTGGGTAACTCCTGCAGGACCAGAGCAATGCGTCTTCTAAAAAGGCAGATGTGTAAATCTACTCACTGGGCGAATGAACACGACTGCCACAGTCACTTCACACCCATCTGCTGAACAGTTCTTGGGCTGCTCACCGGGCACATGGTTTTACATGTTGAGCCTAAAGAAAGTCTAGGAGTGGTCCCCAGCAAGGTGCTCTAGATGTACTGTCAAGGTTTTTTAGATGTCACAAGAAACACACAGATCCAGATAAAATGACTTGCAAATATGGGGTCTTTCCACACTCCAGCTTACTTCACCTATTGAAGAAAACAAGAAGGGTTTTATTGTTTCTTAGGCAGGCAGCAACATATTTTATGCTGTTTATTCCTTCTGATAAAAATCCATTTTGAATAGTTTTTATTCAAAAGGCAAACTAAGCTTTCAGGCAAAGGCAGAAAGAACTTGAAAAGAGAAAGTGTAAATTGTGATTAACTTTCACGTTCAGGAAATTTCAGCAGTCTGAGGCATCTCTGGAATTGTCTGGACTGACTTGCTGGAAGCTTTGCCTTCCTCTGTCAACGTAACCAGGTGTTATCTCACAGCACTCCCCACTCACAACCCCTCTACCTCCCGCAAGCAGACATTCAGGCACAAATCACGTTGTAAGAAGCATCAGCGCTGACTCTGAAACATTTTCTTTTGGCATCTAATCCAATCAAAAGCTGAAAACTCATCCCCAGAGGTGAGAGACTCTTGAATAAACTCACAACTGTAAACTCAATTTTTTTAAAGCTTACTTCTCCATCAATTAAAGCCACCTGCTAATGACAATTAATAATTGTTTTTATATATTTGTAGTAAATAAGGGATAGACTAAGTATCTCATAACCTGGAAAAACATGCCTTTGCCTATTCTTGGTGGTACTTTCATAATTAAACTTCCTTTAGGACAGTTTTTTCCTTCCTCTCTGTAGCTTTATATAAAAACTAGGGAAAAAAAAAGAAGAAAAAAAAGAAAAATCTTTGGGTTTAGTCTTGCAGTTTCTTTAGGGAGACGTAGAAAGACATAGGATATTTCAGTGCAGTCCTCTTCTAATTTGGCAATCTTTGCAAACCCATTCAAGAACAGACAGCATTTTGCAAGGCATTACAATTACATGTGTTTGAGATAAACTTGTAACAAAGAAAAAATAAAAAAAATAAAAAACTCAGAGTGACACCTGAAGCCAAAGAAAGAAGCACTAAATGAAAGTGGGAAATTTACTAGAACCTTGTTAAAAAGTTTCAGCTCTTTTTCTCTTTATGGAAGAGAATAGTAACAATATATGGTACTCAATTAAACTATTTTTCAGCCGAGTGAAAGCTCAACCTCTTCTTAAAAAAACCACCCTTTCATTGCTGCCCAAAAACTTCTCAAAAGATCAGTTGAGTTAAGGAAATGTGAACATTTCCACCTGTGTTTTTCACCATTTCCCAGAATACTAGAGCCTGGTTCTCCTTTGGATTACCCAGTAAAATAGTTCTGGACTGGTTCTTCTTTGCCCTTGCTTAACCAAAGAGCCAGTCAGGGCACTCCACTAGTCCCTACAGCACTGCCCAGCCTCCCCCGGGACCTGATCCCACACCGTGCTGCGGGATGGGCCCTGTCCCGGCATCCCTGGGATCCCCCTCGGCTCCCCGGCCCTTGCTGCAACCCACAGAGCCAGCGGGGAGAGAAGAGAAAACCACCGCACTCTTCTGAAAAAGAGAACGGTAGTGAAAGTGGAAGGGCCCATAAACTTATTACCAAGTCTTCCCTTGCACCAGGCACAACACAAATCAAAGGGCTTTCATTCTGCAGAAACACAGCTGGTTCTGTGGCTTCAGTTTAATTTGCATTGAGTTTCTGTGGGTGTCTCACCAGAGGATGTGCCTATAATGACCTCAAAGAGAGCAGCAAAACTGCAAGGACAGCCGGCATTGCTTTTCTAACTCTAACATTCCTGTCCCCAGCCCTCTTTTAGACATCTTTTCCCACTGATTTTGAAATATGTTTAATGTCATAAAGGTCCTACTCTAACAACATCATGCATTTGCCCCCAGGTTCATAGCTGCCAGACGAATAGTGATGATGATTTAAATGGGAAAAGACACAAATTGATAGAAAAAGATTACTGGGTGCTGAAGTTTGCAAATCTTACCATCAAGGAATATATTCACTATACAATTGGTAAGTTACCTGGTGAGTGGAAAAAAATGGGAGTATCTCTAGCCCTGATAATTTCATGCCAAAAGTGGAAAGCAGTGTTAAACAAGGGCCCTTCAAAAAGCAGAGTATTGACAAAAGAGCATCATTGGATACCTGCGTGTTGTCCTCTGTTGTGGACATTTCAAACCTTTGAACGTATGCAACCACTATGCTTGGAAGGTAACTCTTATTGCAATTCACAGCAATGGTCCACATGAAGATCTGAAGGTGACCTGCATGAGCTGGACACTCCCCTACCCACCACCCGTGGCTGGCTGAACATCTGCCTAGTCCTTCTCACCCCCACCCCTCCCAGTGAGCAACAGAACCATCCTTGCAAAGTAGAAAAAAAAAAGTCAATAGGACAAACTGAGAAGGGTATGGTAATTAGGTGTGGGTTGTTTTGAAATGGAGAAAACTAAAAAACCCATAACCACCAGTAAAGTGTTAATGGAGGTGGCCTGGGGCAGGAAATCTCCACTGCTGCCTCTTATTTTGTAATTCCAGCCTGCTGTTTCCTTGGCTTTATTGCAAATGCTCCCAAATCAAGATGTTCTGTTTTGCGTCAAGCGAAATGTTTTCTTCAATGCAGGATAATATATGTGCTTGTTTATTCCAGAATCAATAAACTCAAAACTGATCTTAGCTGATCCTATTATATTGATCTTCAAGGCGTTTTCACCAATTTGGCCCCCACATTATCATCTTATCAATAGCCATATTATTCTTGCAACCTTAGAGCAGATTTGCCAAGATCTACTCAGTGGGTGTCCAGCTCAGTTAAAAAATCACTCTGCGTATTAATTTTCTTAAACTCAAGCAAGTATCTGACTGGATCAAGGCCTAAATGGAAAAACAGGGTGATCTTCAGAACTGGCTTAAGGGTAACACAGTCAAGCTATACAAAAAAGGAAGGAGGAAGACAATTATATCTTCTTCCTTTTCCTAAAAAATGCAAAGCTATTTATAATTAACAGCCACAAAAGCTCTTGAAATAAATTTATTTTAAAAGACAGTTACGCTAATTGCAGATTTCCTTAAATGGGGAAGACTTTATATAGACAGTTTATAGTATAGTCATTGACACAGTGAAAAACTGATTTACATGATAAATAACCTCTTTTAGTAGTGCTTGCCAAAAGGGTTTGAATTATTATAAAATGAAGCCCTTGTGAACATTATACTTGGTTTTACCTTGACTGCAGCAGGGAACAGACGCCTGCCATCTTTCTGGGTGGGGAATACAAACCTCCGAAAGCATTGTTATCTACCAGGTAATAGTTGGTACTTTCAGATGCATCTAAAGACATCCTTTATTCAAACTACAGTTCAGAGAATTCTTAATATAAAATGATGCCTTTCAGGAGAACCTTACAACCCAATGTTTACTGTACTTGTTAACCCAGTTAAGCCTGTGTTTTCTAGCCAAAATAAAGTATACGAATAATAGCTGTATACCATGGCAATTTGAAACAGTGTCTGATTTGTATGAGAAAGATCCAAAAGCAGAGCGCAGAAATTTGAATGAGCCAGTGAAGACATGCACGGAAAGCGTTGCTGCTCAGAAGCTGTGAAGAGTTCAGGACAGATGGATGATGAATAATTATAGACTTGTAGGTTTAAAAGAGTTACAAGAGCTTCATTACTGCTCATACATCTGGCTGCCAATTCAGACTATCTCCCCACATACAGTTAGCCACTCCAAAAGCAGACTGGAAAGGAAGGTCAAGGCCCTTCACAACAACATCTACAATCTAGAAGCAGCAGAATGATAGAAATGTCTATCATTCTTGTTTGTATAGTATACTCCTATTCCAGTAAACCAAATAGCTTTGTTTTCTTTATCGATTATTCCCAGCTCTCATGTTTCTTGTGTTGCTTGTTCCACCTTTCATGGTTGTAGAATGTTCTTTGAATGGTTTAAACTGATTTCAGCTGTTTGGAACTGGCCACTGTTATTCAACGCCGTGTCCAAACCTGGTCACTGTAGAGCTAATTTAAGCTATGCTTTTCTGGGTTTTAATGAGGCTTCTTTTCAAGCTGTGCTGCAAATTCCACTTGCCCTTCTTACTCCCACCCAGGTATTGCTGAGTAGGAGCGTTTCTAAATATTTTCACATCACAGAATATCTTCTGTGGGCTTCTCTCTTCTAGTGGAGCACCTGAGATGGCATCGCGTGATGCTCTGTGGTGACATTGCAGGTAACAGGAACACAGTTACCAACAGCCTTTGCTTAAAGGCACTCTGCCATCTGCCTGCTTCAGGCTTGAAGGGAGCCAAGGCCAGAAGGAGTCATACGGACATCAGACTGACTGGTCCCTTCTCAGTCTCAGATATCTTTGAAACTGTTGAGAAGAGGCCAAAGTATTTAACTGAACCCGCTGAGTTGTGTTTGCCTAAAACATCTTTTCCAGAAAGGCCTGAGGACATCAAACAGTGAGTTTAGCTATTCTTGGAGTGATACGTTAGAAAGCTTAAGCCTTCTATGTCTAAAAAGTTATCCATTTGAATTTCCTTGATCTCTGTGCTTCTTAATGATTCAGGTCTTGCATTTTTCATTAAACTCAACATATTGGTGTCTGATATTCAACCCTGCAAAAGTACTCAGAGACACTATATTGCAGAAGCATTCCTCCCTTCTGTAAGTGTGACCTTGCATGCATTGCCGCTAGATGCTGAACTTTGCTGGGGTTTTTTGTGTTTAAAAGACATTTCAGCTGAACGGGCTTAGCTTAGCTCTGTGATTTACCTTTCAAGATAGCTTAACAACTGGAAACTTTGTAAAAGATTTCACATACCTTTCTCTGTCGCTTATAAAAAAAGCAGCTGTATCAAACCTAGCACTAGTCTTTACGGTTCCATTGGAAATACTGCAGTTCAATGACGATTTTCCACTACCAATGGCTTTTGGGGATCTGCCAGTCCACACACCATTTCTCTCAGGCTTTGCTACTATAATGCTAATTCTTTTTGGTTGGTTGGGTGGGTGGGTTTGGGTTTTGTTGGCGTTTTTGTTTGTTTGTTTGTTTTTTATTGAGTGACACAGTGAAGTCCCTGAATACTTAGAAATTACTGGGATGCCTTTGAGAAACATTATGGAATAGCATCTCTCGCTCTGTTTACAGTCCATAAGAGAAAGCCTCCTTCTCAGGATGTTCTCTCATAAAAAAGCGTGTGGGTGTATTATGATGTAGCAAAATGCATGAACAAGGGGCATCTATAAACTCCCTCACTAAAACATTCGGCATCTAAGTGCTGCTACCACTTGAACTTCCACTTAGGACTCAAATTATCCCACGAGTCCTACAGACACTTTAACAGAGACCTTTTCACCTGATGATGATTTTGGTTTCGTGACAAAGGAAAACTAATCAATGCACAAGGATACAGTTGAATTCCTTGTGTCGAACACACTGGCACACCAATCAGAAGTTAAGAACCCCGGTCAGTGAGCATTTCCCAAGCACAGTGAGATCAGGCTGCCCTGGGAGAGGTTAGACTTGGACGCAATGAGATACCGAGCGTGGGAACCCAGGGCTGGAGCATTGGCTATAGGAGCGACAGCACACTGCTCCGTACACAAGCTAGAGTAGCTGCGCCTGGTACGATAACGTGCTCTGGCATCCATGTTTGAGATGCAGATTGGGAGACTGTCATCTGTAAAGAGAAACTGCCAGGCTGATGAGAGACGGGATTCAGATGCAATTTTTTCTCTCCTCCCAAGGAGAACCTGCTTTGTAATCGCGTATCAGATGATGTCAGATATAAGGTCCAGACTGCTTCTGTAAATTGCCATGTTTCCCCCATATTTAGTAGATTATAGCATTTAAAAGTATAATGCCAATTGGTTTACATTACAAGTACTCCCCAAAAGAACTGATAATTCCTTGGTGTTCAGGATGAAGCCAGAATGTAACAGCCTTCTGCACCCTCAGCCCCACTCAGGACATCAGTGGAAGAAGATGCGTCCCCTCCCCATGTGGAAAGGTATAAGCAGCACGCAAGACAACAGCCATTTCAGACATTTCCTCACTGACGGGAGTCATTGTGCAGTCATTCTGTGCCCTTCAGAGAAAGATACACAGCAACGGGCTAAAATCCTCAAGGGATCGGTGCAGCAAATACAGAACAAAACCAATAGTATATGTCTTCCGCAAGTCCAAAAGCACTCAAGGGACTGGTTGAAGAAGAGGCAACAAAACTAATCTCACACTATGGAGAAAAATCATGCACTCTTTGTGTCTTCCAACAGCTATTCTTTTTCATAAAAAGTCTGCCTACCGTTCCTTGCATTTGTGTTGGGTTTGAATTGCACTTTGCCTGTTTAAATTGCACACGAGGAAAGTTTGACTTAATTCTCTGATCCCTGTTTCCAACAGCACCAAGACCCTGTCAGAGATAGAGACAACGCTGACAAGAAAAACACAATTGGCAAGAGGGCACCCTGGAGTGAATGACAGAAGGATTTTTTTTCCTTTTCCTGCACACATTGTCACACTGACAAGATGTTCAAGACTCCTTTGTAACCAGCTTTGGCCAAACACTCTATAGAACAATGTCCACTGTTCTGATATTAAGGCCAGCAGAAGTCTGCACGAGGAATATCATACCAACATTCACCTTCTCTCTCCTGTAGGAGACTCCCTTCTTCTGTGGTAGGTTCAAATCTAATTATTTTCCAGAAAAAAAAAAAAAGAGTTGTACCTGCAATTTTTGATGTAAGGCCAACTCAGTTCTGGGATTCTCAAATTCAGTAGCAAACAGTGAAATACCATAAAATGAGAATTCTAGATTTTACCAAAAAAAAAACAAAACACAAAACCGAAAGGAGAATTAAGTTTGGAAAAAATCTATAATTTTCAGACTCTTATAGTAAATTATAATGCATAGTTACAGCCCCTTTCTGATTGTTTGCACCTGATTTTAAGTTCAGGCTGCTTCTTCCTCTATGACATAGAGGGAAATTCTCCTGAAGATCCAATTATACTATATAGTGTAGCAGCTATAATTAAATGAGAGGAAGCTGATCTGTGCTCTGTGACACTGGGTTGTATAAAAGATTTGTGAGTAATTGGCTTAACTGAGAACAGCTGTAAAATTATGCTAACAAATCAGACAGAGCAAAGATTTGGCTACCATAATAGAATTTGGAGTTTAAAAGTCTTTTTCTTCCATAAATGCACACACGCGTACACTTTAGTTTATTTACCTTTTCTTTAATGCTGAAACATCCTGAAAGGTAAAAAGGAGTTCCATAAAATGTTAATTTAAAGGAAATTCCAATAAATTTTACCCATAAACTGCCACATATTAACTCCTTTTGACACATCAACATTTCCAAGAATCCTTTCTTCCACTCATTAATGGAAATCAGGACACTGAACTCTGTGAAGGAGAAAGTTTAGCTGGGAGTTGGGACTCCCCTAGATTTTTCAGAGGTACTGTCATGTGGTTTTTCTAGGAGTTTTAATTAAATTAAAATAAATCCAATTACTGCCAAAGGTCACAAATGATGCTATACCACACCACAATTTTTATCTATTTTTTTTTGACTCAAAGATAGACTTTCTCCTATGTCTTTTATAAGTTTTCCAAGAGAAAGATGTTTACCAAGGTGCACACAGATTGTAAGGGACCTCAAGCCAAAAAAATGCTTCATACATAAATTGGGCGAAGACAAAGCAAGCTGCAAATCCTTTACTGGTGCAGGGCTTTGCATCATAATTTTAGTTGTATATCACTTAATGCAAGCTTCTAAAAGGCAGATCAAATAGGCTGAGATGAAGGTAGAGCCGTATGATCTCTTCTGGAGTATTTTTGCTTGCAGAGTTAAGATAAGTGACCAAGGTCCACATTAGGGACAGTGGTTAGATCCACGTGAGCCCTTAATTTAGCGTTGTTCCACAGGCACTAATATATTTGCCTTTTAAGTCCTCAGCTCAAGCACACCAGCAACCATCAGTGCCTGGGTAGAGTGGACAGTCAGTGGCGTAACCTCGGAGCCAGGCCGTAGTAAGGCACTCCGACTGTCCTTTCCGCCACTCCGGCTGCCTGTTGGTACAAACAAGGAGAAGCAAAGCCAGTAACCAGGTAGGAAAAGGGGTATACCTATCCTGTCCCCAAACACTGTAACAGAGCAGCCACTCAGCCAAGTGTCACCAGGCGGTGTCAGCAGGCGCTGCCTTGCTTTGTTTACACTTTCAGCATGCTTCAGGTAAAGCAAAAACTGCATTTGTAGTAAAGGATTTTCTTTGCGGAGTTTAACGCAATTTCGCCCTCTTTCTGCATGGTTGTGTTGAAGGTAGCTCAGGACATAGCTTTTGATTTATGGCCAGTATAAATCAATGAAGGGGACACTGATGGGCTGCACACAATCTAATTTGCCTGGGAACCCCAAAAGAGTTTGCCAAATCCGAAAAGATTAGCAGCTCTCACTTACCCAGTGACAAGAATGTGCCTTCAGCATTGATAAATATTCAGAGACTGCTTGCTGTGTTGCCACAGAACTGTGTGGATAAACTCCATAGGGGGTCTGAGAGGGACAATGTGAAGTCTGAGATTTCAGCGCGCTGCAGGGACTTAGCAAGCCACAAGTTTAAGAATTCAGGGAGACATCTCCCCAAAACAGAGTTATGAAGCGCGGTACAAATGCTGCACTCTCACAATAAACTGCCTGAAGAATATTCAGAGGTATCCTTTACCACAAATTGACAGTTTTCGTTTGTTGATAGTTACATTTCTATGTATTTAGTGTTTCTATAGACTCATCAATATATCAATGCTTACCTGGAGAGTGTAAGAACAGATGCCGTTGTCTACCTCCACCTCAGAAACAGCATCACAGGATATCAACTGTGCCAAGTAAGCCAGGAGCACATTAGAAACATTGACTTTATTAACCATTTCAGCCCTGAGCACCTTTTTAGAATCCAGTTAGAACTCTTGTCCATAATTCCAACGCTCTTCCCATAACTCCTGAGACACCAAGGGCAGAACTAGCCATCTACCACCAAGAAATTAGCAGGGACAATTTTCGTTGCCTTTTTTTACACAAAACTGTAACTGAAATTCTAATATGAGTCAATTCAGATATCTAGATAGAGGCATACAGACAGAAAAATAAAACCAGAGCTGAAAACTAAGTTTAGCCCAGCAAAAAGAGAAAGGGTACAAGTAATAGGCAGATCATGTGATAACTTTCCCAGGCAAGTTTATTTCCATTATCTTTCATATGGTGAGTGCGTGCTAAGAAAAGGCTGGTAATGCTGCAGGGGGGAGTGTTCGTTTTCACAGAAAACACAACTGGTACAGAGTAATCCCCACATCCCTTCTCCACTCTGGCTTTTTCATCCTCTTTACACTTCATACCATTTGCTCCCTCACCAGACTAGATAAATTTGGTTAGATGTGCCTTTGCTGCTGGCTGTAATTGTCTTTGTGACACTCCAGCCATAATTCAGAAGCAGAACGACCGACCGAGACACTGTACCTTCCCTCCCCTGCACTCCCAGCTGTGCCCCTCTGTTCTCTTATGCCACCTGTGGGCCCTGTCACCAGCTGATCCTGCTCACTACATCAGCAGAAACCCACATCTCATGCAACAGCACCCACAGCAGACTGTTAGCCAAAACCTCTCGAATCTCAGGGGTGACAAATCAAGATTTACTTTGTAGGAGCACACTGCAGCTGCCCAGAAGCATCCATAGTGAGTTTGCCCTATGTTCTGTGCCTGAAAGCAGAGACACACAGTTTGTAATGCTGCTCCATCATTCATCGTCACCTGAAGCTGTTCATTGAGGTGGAATCTTGTGGACCAAGTCTTTGACATCAGTAACCAGAACTATAATTAATAGAATGACCTTGGCCTGTCCTAGAAGAGTCTGGTGACAGCATTTGCTGAGAACTGATCTTTTTTCTAATGAAAAAATTTACCTTAAATTTTATCTACTAGTATTAGAAAACTATGGCTGAAGCACATCTTGCAACAATTCTTTTTTATTCTCTCTGCAGAGTAAAATTATGCTCCAGTTTACACAAAGTAAAAATTCACTTCTTGATCAAGAGAATTTTTATGTTCGCTTATAGATTTTATTTACTGTTATGTATCCCTGGAGAGCCTGGAATCTCATAGTTAAAAACAGATGAAAATTACTTTCTTAGCTGTTTCCTTACAAGCACATAAATCTCATTCCACGTAGCAAATATTTGTCTCTAGAGAAAACATATTTAAACTTCCCCTGAGATTACAAAAGCTCCATTAAAGCAAGAAGCTATTCTGTCACATCCAAAAGGACATCGAAGTCCATCCCAGTCCCCTGTGAAGGGGCCAATGCTTCTCACGCCCTCTGGGTTTGGCCGGTGTCCCTGCTGCACCGCAGGGCGAGACATCGCCTCGGAGCTGAGACTTCTGCTCCTCCTCACCCTTTCTAACCCACAGTGCCAGGCAAGGGATTACGGTACGCTGGGAAGAAAGATGCTGGCGGTCACCTCCAAGCCAGTTACCAGTGTGCCTGGTCTCCAGTTAGAGGCAGTAACAAGCTGCTGGCAGCTGTCACCGTTAAATATTGATGTCAGCTATGTTTGCTGAAGGCCAGGCTGAAAGAGAGCGCTGAGTACTGTTCCCCAGAACGGCTGAGCAGATGATCAGGCTGGACACCCCATGGACGGCTCCTGCCGCATCCTCCCACACCTCTGTGGTGGGCGTCCGCCCCCTCCCCGAGCCGATCCCCCTTCTTCAAGCCACAGAAGGTTAGATTTGCTTTGTTTCTGGGACAGTTTTCAGCGGCTCCCCCAATAGTCAGTTGGGTGCTGGTATCGGCACTGGAAGTGGGAGCAAGAAGAGGGACAGCAGGGGCACAGGGCTTCTGTGTCTGACAGCAACAGCCCAACTAGGTCAGCTCATCTTCATCACTGAATCCAGTCCTCCGGCATGGTCGAGCAGAGTGGCCATGAAGCACGCTTTGGATCAGCAGAGGCGTTGTGCCCCTTTCTCACCCAAGGACTTGTTGTTCAGCCGTTAAAGAATGAGAGATGACACTGGCCAGTGAAGAGACGTTTGCACATCTGAGGAAAGAAGCGATGCTTAGTCTAAGAACAGCCAAAGCATTCTGGGCAAGAAGAAAAACCAAAACAAGTCATGAGTAGGATGAGGCTCCTCATAACACTTCAAAAGGGCAAAGGCTGATATATTCTGCCAGGACAAGGTTATTCATAACAAATATGTTAAAAAAAAAAAAAAAAAAAGGCAAAAGCCTGGCAGGATCACTATGTCAGAGAAAAATCTGCAACCAGTTCCAGAAGACATGGTGATTCAGCAACTTCTGATTTACTTATGAGTAGATCAGGCCTGTCTTTACGTTTTAGGTAGTTTTTATTTACATTTTACCTTGACTTTCCTTAAGAGTGGCTTCAGTGTAACTCATAGAGGTAATCTACCCTATTTTCCCCTTAATTTTCTGTTGTTAAGTTTACTGAAACACTCAAAATACAAAAAAGACATGAAAGGCATTTGAAGTCAGCAAGATCAAAACAAATGTGAGATGTTTATACCTAGACATTTCCTGAAGTTTGTGTCTTTTAAAGGGGGAAAAGAAATTTCACACTGATATGCAATGTAGGACGTTTTCTGAAGATTGTATCTCACAAAGGTTGACCGCAGCTACTGTTGAAGTTGAAAGTTAGCGTTATCCTATGCAGTAGTGTGCTGTTCTCTTGTGCTTTTGTTGTACCCCTCTAACAGAGATCACGCCTGAATGGCCTGCAGATGCTGCTGATCTCTGTTAGAGGAAAATTATGTCATTGGCAGTAGAAAGACTTTTTGCTGATTGGCAACAGATAATACCACCTCAGATTTTTAGCCTCAAGTTCCTACCTTTCCTAGTTTCCTGGATAAATTCACAGCTTTCAGGTAATGGCTTTGACAGAATACAGATCAGACGTGGGAGAAGCAGGAATTCAGCTTTCTGCCATGCTGGTCTTTGTTCTCACTGGCCACTGATGGAGCTCCATGAGGTTGCTCTGATCCTGTTAGTCTCTAACTGTGAGCAAGAGAAAGCTGATGCTAAATTGTGGAGACAGACTTGTAGAACTGCTGTAGAACTGTAGAAAAGTTAGTTGTATTCTCTGGAGGCAGGAGGCTAAAAATGTGGCAGTTCTGTTTAATTCATTTGGTTTTCATCCCTTCATTGTTTGGAGCGCTGCAAAGAAGCACTGCAGACACTGAGCACCCATTGATGAAAAATTATTTAAAGCACTTGAGGTAGTCTAACGTTTATGCTTCTGCTAATTTTGAGGCTGTGCTCTTAGTAGCAGCTGCTAACAGCTTCTCCAGGTCCTTGTTTAAACAAAATCAGCTTGTCAGCATTTGCCTGTCAATGAACCTCTGATAACACCAGCAAGTAACTCAGTGCTTTAGGAGATTTTCTTTGATCAGTGTCCATGATAAAGTAACTTTTTTGTTGTTTTGACAGACTCTAAGCCATGCATTTCTTACTTTTCAATCAGAACCCAGAGGTTTTCCCTCCTAAATAAAGTATTTGCTTCTCAATACACATGAAGCCATAGGACTAAATTTTGCTTGCAGGCAAATTTCCATAGAAGCCAACACAGTCGCATACAATTGCATTTAAGGACAGGTTTTGGCACACTGCATTTAACATAGAAGTCAGTCAGGAGAGCTTGAATAGTATAGCAGCCAATACAGACATTTTATTTATCACACAGGCAATTTGTTCCAATTCAATTTACAAATTAAATTACCTTCCAAGCTGGGATAAGACATTCTAACAAAAAGGCATGTACGTTCCCAACATACAGATGTAGTCTCCTCTTTCTGCTCTAGTCCTTAGTGTACATATCTTTGAATCACAGCGTTGGAAAGCCATGAGGTATGAAAAAATATTTCCATTATCTAAAATTTTAAAATTGGTACATTCTCATATCAGTATTCTCTGCAATTCCAGTGTGCTAGTTTGGTATCCATGTACCTGGTGCTCTGCAGTGTCTCAGTTCTGAAAGTATTTTTGGGGTTTTTTCCATCACTCCATCTATCATGAGCTCTTCCAAATCATCTGCAATTAGTCCTACTCTTACATGGACTCATGTTTCAAGTGTCTTTAGTTAATGCAAGAAAAACTGACAGCAACCAAGAGAAAAATATGTCAAAAGAAAGATAAAGTAAAAGGTAGTTTTGAAATTTTCTGCCTACAGTTTTAATTTAATTTGCTGTTGTCCATGTAGTAATAAATTAGTTCATTTTCAGTCATTTGAATGCTGGCATTAAAAAATACTATTTAGTGACTCATTGCATCTGTAGCCCAATTTTTGATTTAAACAATAAGATTTTGTTAGCTAATAGAGTTTACAAAATCTGAAAATTATACGTTGAAAAGATGTGAGAAGTGTTATTGTGCTTTTCCCTAGCAATAGGTTCTCTGTCAGTAAAGTTAAAAACAAAACCAAAATTGATATTTTGATTCCCCATGTGAGCTAGAAGAAAGAGCAAAGTGAATTAACGTTACATAAAAAGGGAACTGAGAGTCATCATCCCATTCCAACTGTAGTAAACAGGACCCTCGAGTGCTCTTTTACCATAGATGATACTTTATGGAACTACATAACCAAAATACTAATAAAGAGCATAAATCTTTATAAGAGAACAGAATGAGCTGTGGAATAACACTGCCTCTATTGTGAAAGCTGTGGTATATTAGGGAAAAAAAAAGCCAGGGGAGGGAAGAAGGAAGGGTAGAGAAGATATCTACCAAGACACTCGATTTCTCTCAACATAGCATGACTTCACTACTTCATAGACATCTTCCCTTCTCTCTGTCTACAAGAGCAGAACAGGCTCAACACTGCGGAATTAGTTAGCGTCTCTGCAGCAATTAGAGATGCTAGTCAAAAAACATGAGCCCTGGCTGGGAGCTGTGTTTGGCAAGACACCTGCTCCTTAAGGCACAGGACACATCTGAAGAGGGGAGGCTCAGCAAATGTAGTTTTTCAGACCAGGTGAGCACACGGGTCTGGGGGCACTGCTGCAGCTCTGAGCAGGTAGCAGATACTGATTAGTGGCACAAGTTCATCAGTACAGCTATAGCCCAATTGAATGTGGGCTGACCCCTCTGGTGGTCCAAAACCAGTCCTGGGGTCTCATGAAGAAACCGTTCAGCTGGCAAAAACTCAGGTACTGACCATGTTGGAGCTACTTGAGTTTATGCAAATTGAAGTCCCATGCCCAGGAAAAGGTATAAGTAAAAAGCTGAGATTCAAGGCTAATTCTGGACATTACCTGGGGTTTGCATACACCAAAATAATCTTCTCCAAGTTAATGTCACCACTGAGTAGCAAACACAGTTTGTAGTGTACTTCCTTTAGCAGCTCATAGCACCCCCTCCCTACAGCTTTCTCTCTCCACCTCTGCAAGTCGTTTGGAATCCTCTTCCCTTTTACTACCCTCCTCCCTGCTCCTCTAAGTTCCTGGTTTAACAGGACTCACATTTGATTGACTTCTGCCTTGACGCTGGTTTGGTCTCTTCACCATGGAGAGCCAGGTCTATTGCTGCCTTTGCAGTGTAATTTACAGAGGAAGGCAGAAAGGTAGATCAGGCCATCTTCAGCTTCAGATACTTGGGATCAACTTTCCCACCTTTGAAAGGGAGAGTTCTTTGTCCATTCCCGTAGAGGCACCCTCCCCATGCTGATGGTGAGCTGCAATATTCTTCAGGGAAGTAGGAGACAGCACAAGTCACTTCTTGAAGCCTTGAATCTTGTCCTAAACCACTGCAGCTCTCCAGTGTTAGTGGAAAAACTATCATTAGAGGACTGCTATTTAAACGATGTCAGGCTGTAAACTCTTGACAGTTCAGGAGCATTTAGCAGATCATTCAGCTGCCGCTGCTGCCGGAGAAGCAGGCAAGGATGCAGAACCAGGTTTGTGTGTTACCTGTCCTAATTCAACTTGCTATGGACTAATTTTTTGGCAGCCAAACAAGTGGTGTCCCCATAGGAAAACCTTGGCAATAGAGGGAACATTCCAATCTTTTCCACAGACAGTTCGTATGAGCTTAGTGATACTTCTGTTCAAAAAAAAAAAAAAAAAAGCCTATGTCAGTCAGCGAAGGTGAATGCAGCCCAACCCTGGTACCAGTTCTCTGTTCCAGACTGGTCCAGATGAGCACTCTGCAGAAAACGCATACAGCAATGCTGTCAGGCAAATCGGTCCATATCTGAAATGGGCTGCTTAATGCTGTTCCATCAGCTCTTTGGAAATCTCTATTTTATGAATTTCCTCAAATAATGCCACTACTATGCATTTCCTTGAAATCTTAGTGCAAGAAAAGCTATCTGAAGATCCATCTTCTGCTCCCAGTATCATGTTGGCAGATAGGGTTCAATGTGACTTCGAATTCTTGCTGATAGAAGCACAATTGCTGACACAAACTCAAGTGCTATCAATATAGTCAAAACCATAAGTAGGGGCACACTCCCATCAAGCTACAAAGCAGCACAAAGTGTCACACTTGTGGCCAAAACACACATCATATCCTTGAATTCTACACTGAAGTCACTCAGATGGTCTGGATTATAAGGAAGAATATGAGAGTAAAACTGCGTAAAAACAGTGCACAGCACTTTTAATCTCTAGGAAAGGGAGAACAAATGGAATGATGGACATTAAAAAAAAAATACATGTAACATCAAGGCTTGATAGATGATCACAAAAGTGCCACGAGAGACAAAAGTCAGAAGAATGAAAGGCAGCAAGACAGAGGTAGATATCAATATTTCAAAAAGGCATTCAGAAGAGATATATGTAGATAGCATTTGATGCACAATATAATCTTTAACATTACATTCTTGTCTAGATTGAAATATCCCCATAATTAAAGGAGCCCTCTTTTTTTCCCTAACTTCATCCTGTTTGCTGGAGAGGTGAGGGAGTCCATAACCATACCAGCTACTGTCCACCTTGCTTTTTATCTGTAGAGCATTGACCTATAAGCAAAATATTTTCCCTAGTGGCTACAACATTAAAGCAATGCAGAAATGAGAAAGGTCATTTTACACAGGATTTTGAACTGTTTTTCCTAAAGTAAAAATGAAATTTCAAAATTCTCTGGGAATGAAATATTATCAATGTGTTTAAGTCCAGCAGAACATTTAATTTCTGTAAGTCACAAATAATAAGCAAACATGGCTTGCATCTCTCTCTATATATGTATCTATCTTGTACTGGAACATAGATTTCTATGTCCCAGAACACTGAAATGTTGAAGTTATGAAGTACTTAGTATTTTGGCAGTATCTGTATAACAGAAATTTCCACTTTCATCAGCTGTTTATTGCATTGGCAAACAGGAGTCACTCCTTCAATGAAATTCAACTTCGGGGTTTTTCCTTTGAAAAGCTGTCATGAGAGTTGAAGAGACTGACTGTACTTTCTATTTCATTTTTTATTACTCATTTGCATCATGAGAGTCTGACTATGTTTATGAAGTTTAATTTACAAGGAAGAGAAAACTTGCTTTGTGAGAGATCGTCCAAGAGATTTGCTGCTGGGAACTTGGTGTTCCAGCTTTACTTAAGCAGTGTCTGCAGGAGCGAACACTTCACCAGGACTTTTTTTTGTAAGCAAAGAGTTTAACACCCAACATTAGGATGAGAGCACCCATCTAATTATCTCAACATTATTAATAGACTCTTGAGGAAGTTAGTGTCATGTGGCATTTCACACGTTGATATCATACACTTAAAAAGACGACATAAATTAAGCTGAAAGCATTTTCTTCAGAATTTGTTTCAAAGTGTTTGAAAAACAAGGATTATTGAAATTTATTATTTGGATAATATGTTTTAGCTGGCTAAACTACTTGGAAAGAAAGACATCCAGAGCATCTTGCACACAAACTTTCCACAAAGCAATCACTTCACCTAATTTCAGAATTATTCGTCGAACTGCCGCAGGCAAACAAACCGAGGCAGTTTCTTAGTGGCTGTGGGACACTTAGTGCTCTGGAAGCTGCGTACCAGGAGATTTACACTTCATAAGGGGAAAACTTGAACAGGTGATTGGAAAGTAGACTCTTTCTCCTGCCCTCCTATCATGGTTAAGGAAAGACAGAAATATTTAAATGAGAGAGAAGCTGGAATGCGTCTGAGCAAAGCGTTTCCTTGGGATGATCTTCTTGTGATTTTTCCTAGGAGAAATGCATCTTATTTAAGTATCCACTTGAACCTCACATTTAATGATATCAGGTCAGGTCTAGTGACATTCCTCCCTGCCAAGAGGGGAATGAGTGACTTTTTCAAATACCGGGGAGCCTGGAGGTGGCGCTATAAAACCACTTTCCTCAGGAATTCAGTCATTGCATTTGCTTCAACACCCAGCTATGCTCAATGCACAAGATTGCTTCAAAGCCACTTTTCAAAGACTTCTCTGTTACAGAAGCAGCATGCTCCTTCTGCGGGGACTACAGGCACGGGCTTTTTCATCTTTTCTCCAAATGCCTCTTCCTCATCAACATTTTAAATCCCACATACAAAGATACAGACAAAACCTGTCCAAATTGGCATGGGCAACAAAGCCAGAGTTTCTTGTGGGAGAAAGGGAGGATGTCAGCCTGTGCAGCAGCATCTCAGCTGTCTCCGAAACCTGTCTGTTCCCACAGATGATGACAAAGCTTTCTGCCAGTGAGGAAACACCCAGATCTGTGATCATAATGTCTATTTCAGAGAAGGAGGTGGTGACCTCCTGCGTGTGGAGCAAAGTCTGAGACCTCCAAACACCTCTCGCATTTAAAAGTCAAATCCAGTCAGTTCCACTGACACATTCTAAATAATTCATCAAAAACATGAAAAGTAACATCATGTTAAATGCCAAAAGTCTGGTGTAGCTGGGAATAAGTGCAGGTAACTTAATTCCACTTACAGCCGGGCAATATGGAGCTCAGAGACATTTCAGAAACAACAAGACAGCAAGTTTATCTGTTCCTCAGCTGACTACTTTGTGGTACCCACGGCCTGGCTCCAGGCAACAGCACTGTAGCATCCCAGAGGGTTGCAGAGAGGAGCCAGCACCACCTAATTTGCTGGGAACATCTAGTAGTAAGAAAGCAGTACTGAAAAGAAGTTGTGTAGTAATAACACCCCTCTTGCCCTCATCACCTCACGCAGCCTCAGTTCAGGCAGAACCCACCGATGACATGGTGTCTTAAAAATTTTTCAATAGCTTTTTAAGATACCCTAGCAACGTCACAGTAGTTAAATGTCAGAGGTTGTCAAACTGATAAAACCGCTATGTTAAATGTTTCAGTTAGATAACAAAAAAAAGTGAAGCAACTTACTGTCCCTACTTGTTGTGCATTATGAAAATGCACACAAATAATTCTGAGACTCACCAAACATAAAGTGACATTTTATAAAAGGTCAATTTTGTAGCAGCAAAGCACTAGATCAGTGTAGTATATGCACTACTGCTTTTTTTTGGGGGGGTACAGTGGAAGCTAGCAAATTAGGCTATTTCATGATAAAAATGTCCTTCTTTTTGTTTTTAAATAGTGCTTCTGAGATGCAATCATGCATTACTAAATGTTTGCTATAGATGAAAGCTGTTACCTTCTCTTGTTCCAGGTTGTTCACTCTCACTCCTGCAATGCCTTTGCCTCTAGCATCACATGATCAATAACTTGCAGATTTCTGGACTGGAAATACTTGCTCAAGTAATTTGTAGATTGCAGTTAGTAAGAGTCAGCATCAATGGCCTCACCAATCATTTCAAACTATAGCGTTTCATTTTGCAATCTGGTCCCGAGGCATTCTGCTGTCTGCTGGAAGGATTTGCCCAGGTCTCATTAATACTGGCAGAAGATAAGTTTTTATCTGATTGGATTCCTTTTTTCTAAGGGGGTTGCAACTAGATGATCTTTAATGTCCCTTCCAACTCTAACCATTCTATGATTCTATATTATTCAATTACCAGCTGCTTTTAAGGCAATTCACTCCTGTCAAACACTCAAGTACTCACTTGTGTCAGCTTCTTTCGAGCAATTGAAGCCATAGGAGACTGCACGGGGACATACTGCTGGCCAAGAACATGTCAACCGGCTCATCTGACTACACCCAACCTTTTAAAGGTCACTGAGGGGAGGATTTGTATTTGGAGTTTTGCACAGAACCTGTGCAATCGTTTTTACTGTTGCTTTGAGGCATTAACACATGTCAAAGCAAAGATACTGTTGAAGGGCTATTGACCGCAGATGACCAGGACAGGACATCTAAATCTTCCTTGATTCCTTCTGCACACAGAAGCATAGCTAGATAGCTTTCTCCAAACATACACAGTCAGAATTATACACTTTATACGAGGTCTCCAAGATGATGAAGGATACCTGCTCGTAAGGTACAATACTTCAAGGAGATCTAAGGCAGACATGCTGTTTAATGTACTGAGGTATTTTAGCTACACCTGCTGCCTCTCCTTTATTCACAGGGGTTTTTTAGCTGGAATTTTCTATTCTTTCCAATCTAACATGAAACAGTACTGATGTGTCACCTTAGCAATTAGTTTGCGATTAAAAGGATTCTTTTAAAAGCAAAACACACTTTAAACAGTTGGAAGTGAACTGAAAGAGGTGCAAGCTCATTTTACCCATTTTTCTAGTTATTTAATGACTTGGAAAAGCTGGTCTTTCAGATAAACTCTAAAAAACTGTCTTTGTCCCCAGATAAAGACTTTCAGAACATCCTTCAGCAGCAATTTGAGAACGCATAGTCTTCAGTGCACAGCAGGAAAAGGTATAATTTGGCATTTTTATGTTGTAAAATAAGCTAAAACTTGCTTCTCAGAAGGTTCCTTGTTCTCACAGATCATTCAAAAAAGAAAACAAAGTTATAGCCTGACTATATAGTCTGACTTCATCCATCACTACAAAGATCTATAAATATTAAATCCAGCAACTTTGGAAACAAATTATTCCTTAACAAATCTGATCTCTTACTTTCTCTGAAGCCTTAGAGGACCTCTACTTCTGTCTAATGAGTTTTTCAATGGAAATATCCTTTATCTTTGTTAAAAAAGTATAAACTCCAATAAAATATTAGTGTGCAGCAATTGGAAATGCCAAGAGAATATAGTCCAGCAAGGCCCCGTTCTGAACTTTCTATGAAGCTTGGCTAAATGGGATGAAAAGTAGATTGGTTCAAAACAAAGTCAAACGTTTCTGCCCCCTGCACCTCCCAGCTAAGAGGCTCAGTGTAGAGACTGAGACCCCAAGCAGTGTCCCAGCGCCACCTCCTGGCGATTTTGCTGTCGTGCAGGAGACACACAATAACTGGCTCTGTAAAGCAGGTATATTTTATTAAAGTATTTTTATTTTTCTTCTCTTGCAACATTAATCAAGTTTAAAGAATGTTCAAGTACTTGCATTAGCTACAGAAAGCTCCCCTATGGCTGGAAAATCACCCCCAAAATATTCTGCTCCCTTTTCTCACTTTAACTCCAGAAACACCTTCACTTCATGAACTGTCTGACCAAACGGTGCCACTGCTCCTGCTTGGGTTTTTCTGCTAAAGAGAAAAGCTGGAAATATATGA